>NC_041685.1:709355-1009355 GCF_900005765.1 Plasmodium relictum | reverse complement strand
ATTTTTGTATTTTTCTTTTACTAATTTAATTTTTTTTAAATTATCATCATCATCATCATCATCATCATTACAGCCATTATTTTTTTTATCATTTTTAAAAACTTTTTTTATAAAATTTATAAAAGTATTTACAATATTATTTTTTTCTTTTTTTTGATCCAATGAATTTTCAAGAATTAATTTTTCTTTTTTTTCATCATTTAAGTAATAAATATTTAATAAAGGTTTAAAAGGAAAATGCTCTATACATTCGGCATAATTTAGTAGCATTAAATTATTTTTTCCTCTGAATAAGTGAAATATAATATTATGATTGTCGATAATAATTTTATTGTAATATTTAAAATTTTTTAGAACATTAAATTCTAGCATTTTTTTATTTTCCTTTGAACTTATTTTTTCTTGCAATTTTAAGAAATAATTAGAATCTAAATATAGGTTTGTTAAAAATACTTGATCATTATCAATAAAAGAAGGTATATATTGTAAAATTTTTTTTGCTAAGAATACATTACTAATCCATCCTCCTGAATTAAGCAAATTTAAATTATTATAAAAAAAAGTAAAGTTTTGGTATTTTTTTTTTATATTTAAGGAGTTCCAATCAGTATTGTCATTATTTTTAAAAATACTATTATGAAAAATTAAATGCATTTTCTCTATAAATTTTAAGAAAAAAGTATCGGAAGAATAAGTACTTTCACTAGTACAAACAAAAAAATTGTCATAATTTATAATATACCTTTCTATAATGACATTAGCTGGCTGAACAAAGAAAGTATCAAAACCATCAACAAAAAGAATTAGATCATTATCATTGCATAAATTTAGATATTCTTTTACTTTTATTAGTTTCCAAATAAACCCTTTCCATTTTTCTCCCATTCCCAATACCTTTAAATTTATATTCAAATTCTTACAACTTTCTTTTAGCGTTTTAAAATAACCTTGTTCATGAGTAGCAAAAGTTAGAACGTGCAATTTTGTATTTTTTATTTTTTCTTTTATTTCATCTATACTTATATGACTATTTTTGTACATTTTGAAATATATCTTGTTTTTTATATAAAAAGAATTGTTGTAATATTCTAAGTATTCTAAATAATTTATTCTATTATATTTTTCTTATTTTTTAAATATCAACTTTTAAACAAAAAAAAAAAAAAAAATAGTATGATGAAGAATAATAAAAAAAATAAAATAAAAAATATAATTCTTGTTAGAAATTGAATGAAATGAAATAGGTCTTCTTTAACAAAGAAGTAAGACTTTGAATAATTTTCTTTTTTTTTTTTGTACTAGGATACAAGTAAAAAAAAAAAATATAATTGCTATAGCAATATAGTAATTTGTGGATTTAAAAATATCAATACACTTACAAAAAAAAGATAGTAACTACAAAATAACCAAATGAATTTAAGAAACTTAAATATGTAAATAATTCAATGGAATATTAAAAAATATTTATATGTGAGAGTCTTGTTTGTATATGCATTTAAATGTTTTTTATAGTTAAATTATAAAATTTTATAATTTTTATATTTTTATTTATTATATTTTTTTTTTAACTAAAAAAAAAAAAAATTGAGTTATTTTTTTTTTTAAAAACGTTATGTGCAGTTTTATGCTAAGAAATATTTAAAAGAAAAATTTTTATGCACAAAGTGCTATGCATTATTTTTTTTTTCTTTAACATTGAAGTTATAAGAAAAAAAAAATTATATAAATCAAATAAAAGTTTATTTATGATACAATTTAAGAGATCTTCAGTCATTAAATTCAATATGAGGGTTTTCATATTTTCCTAAGAGTTGCATTTCTTGTTCACTTATCTGAATTTTAAAAAATTATATATAAGATTATTCAAAAATTTTAACAAATTACATTTTTTTTTTTTTTTTTTTTTAAATTATACCATTTTATATTGATTTTGAAAAAAATTTCTTAGTAATAAGAGAAGTTTAGATATAAGAAAAATTGTAAAGCAAGATGCAGAAAATATTAAAATATTTTTGACTACATTACCCCTATAAATTCAAGTATAAAAATATTATATGTATAAAAAAATTTAAAGAATTTATCATATAAATATTACTGTTGTATTAAATGTATAGTCTTTATATTTCTTATGATAATATCCTTTTGAGAGCTATACAAGGGATCAAATAAAAATCTTCGTAGATGATAGCATAGAAAAAAATAAATTAAAATAAAAAACATATGAATCGAGAAATTTTTAATTTATAGAAATAATTATTTATTTAATTTTTTTTTTTAATTTTCCTAATATACTTTTTATTAAAAATCGTTTTAAAACCGGGAAATAGAGAACCTACATTAATCTCTATGAAAAAAAATATATATGCAAAATAAAAATTAAGATTAATTCACTTTTATTTTCTTTTTTATTAAAATATTTTGTTGTGAAAATAATTAAAACATCAGAAAAAAAAAAAAAAATGGAAAAAAAAATTAACCTCGAAATAAGTAAATTGAATTGTTAACCCTAGATAATTTGTAAGTTTGAAAATTTTTTTTTACTAAATATTTATCTATATTTAAATAGTTACAGAAAGGCATAAATGTATTAAAATCTTAAAAAATATATATGTATTATTCTTTTATTTATTTATATATATATTTTACTCGAATATATAAAAAACAGCCTATTTTTTCTGCATGAATTATTGCATAAAGAATTCTTAAAATAGTCATATATTTTTAAATCTGAAATTTTTATTAACTTATTTTCATATCTCTTACTAATTGCATATGAGAAACATAGGAAAAAAAAAGACATAAATTGAAAAATATATTTAGATAAAATCATTTTAAAAAAAAATGTTCACACTTTTAATAAAAGAATAAATGAAAATAACAAAAGTAGAAACAATAAATGAAGTATGCTAATTATCATGGCATATATGAAATCATTAAAAATTATAAAATAAATATTTTGTAACTTATGTAAAAATAATAGATACATATATATATTATTACAACAAACTACAAAAATTAAAAAAAAATATATATATTTCTAAGAAAAATTTATTATATGAACATAATTTTTTATTTTTTTTAATAATTTTTTTAAATAAAATTTATGTAAAACACTTTAAAAAAGTTTATAAATTAAATAAAAATGCTTAGATATTACAATTTTTTTTTAAAACTATTTGTATCTGTATAAAAAAAAAAAAGAAAAAAAAAAACTCATACTCTAGATTTTTTTTTAATTTTATTTCATTTTATTTTGTTTTATTTATTTACTAATTTAATGTAGATAATTATATTTTAATATCTTTACTTTTTTATCATTTTAAATACTATTTTTCGTTTTCATCGTAAAAATGAGTCACTATTATAAATATATTTTTTTATTATATTAATATATATATATATATGAATACAATTTATTAAATAACTAATTAAAGTGAAATTTACTCATTTGAAAAGTATATATAAAATGAATTATTTAAAAAAAAAATTTGTATATAAAAACAAATAAAATGAAAATATTAATAAATTATGTAAAAAAAAAAATTATAAGAACAAAATACAGATTAGGAGTAATTGATAAAAGATATAAATTATTTTCATGTGGTATTCCTTTAGTTTTGTTGATGACATTAACTATTAGTTTAGGAACGTACTTAATAGATTTACAATATAAAATTAGAAATAAAAGAGAACAAAATATAAATATAAGAGAAAATAAATTGTTAGAGGAAAAAAGTAAATTATTAAAAATACTAAAAGACTATGACTGTAATAATTATGAAAATATACCTATTAAAAAAGAATAATAATTATGTATATAATATAAATAGTTCATACATTATTTTTTAATATTAAAAAATAAGTCTAATGTTTTTTATCCATATATTATTAGATGCAATTAAGTAATATTCCAAATTTAACCTTTTTGATCTAAAATATTAAACAATTTTTTTTTTTTTTCTTTTATTAATGCAAATATATTTATGAGTATTAATAATTTTAATAGAAGAATTACAAAAAAAAAAAAAAAATATATATTCTTTTGATTAAATAAGTTAATGGAGGAACTAAAAAAATAAAGAACTTTTTAAAAATATTTTTGTTAATAATAATGTATATATATATATATGTATATACATATTTTTTTTTTTTTTTTTATATGAAAATTTATTAATAAAAAACATTGGGTATTTTATAATTAAACTAAATAAATATATTGTATTATATTATTTTTTTCTTTTTTGGTAAAGTATGATATTAAATGAATTAAATATTTGTATTCAGGTAAAATGCATCTCTTTTTGTTCTTCCATTTTTTCTCTTAATACTATAAAGCAACAGAATTATGATAATAATAGCATGAAAAAAAAAAAATTAGATGAATGTGAGGAAAAAGATAATCTAAAATATAAAAAATTAATAGGAAATGTATATATTGGTAAAGTTTTAAATGTAGGGAAGAATGTGGATAATCTAATAAAAGGAAAAAATGTAATAGGAATATTTACTGTCAATAGTAAAATTAAGAATGACGAAATAATGGCACCTTACTATGATATTATTGAATATCCATGTAATGATTTAAAAAGCGATTATTCATTATGTGCTACATTTCGTTCTCTATATGAATCTTATTTATGCTTTAGTGCTATACATTATAATAAAAGATTAAAATATATAGCCATGTTTGCTGACAATATTTTACAAGTACTTCCTCTTTTAAGAATGTTATTAAAAAATAAATATTTCATACTAATATTTTTATCAGAAGAAAATTACCTTCAAAATAGGATTAAAACAAGTTTAGAAGAATTTAATATAAATGGAGATAGTATTAAAGAACGAGTTTCTATATTTAGTATAGAAATGAATATTCCTGAACATATACATACTATAACAAGTAATCTTGGGGTGAAAATTATTGTTGTTTATCCTAATTTAAGTATTGACAAAAATATTTTAAAAAAAAATATTTTTACATTAAGTTCCTTAAATGCTAATATAATAATCACTTATGAATTAGATTTTTTAAGTCCTCATGAATGTAAACTATTATTTGAGAAGGGTATTAAAATACATTTTTTCAATGTTAATAATTATATATATTATGATTATTTCAAAAGAATGGATTCTTTCAATTATGTTTTGTTATCCATTTTAAACAAAGATATTGATATACCATTAGTATCCTTAAATAAAAAGTACTTTTCAACTATGGAGGAAATATTTTCAAATATGCCCTATGAAGGAAGTTACAATATTTATATTAATAAAAATATAGAATGTTAGTAAGATCATTCTTAAATAATTTTTACTGTTTTAAAGCAATACCATAAAAAAAGTTCATTTAAAATGCATTTATGTATTCGCTTATTTTATTTTATTTTATTTTATTTTGGTTTCTTTAAACGATAGAATATTTGTATACATATTAATACTTAAACATTTTACTTTTTTTTTTTTTTAAGAGTATTTTAGTAAATTATAAAGAATATTTAAAAGTATATGAATTTTTATTATTTCTTTTTTAATATCAATCTTTTCTTTTTGAAAAATCTTCATGTACTTCAAAGAAAAAAAAAAAAATAAAATAAGCTAATTTTAGCCCATTTCTAATGTATTAAAAAATATATTAATAAAAAAAAACAATATTAGAAAAAAAGAAAATGGTAATTTGAAGGTTAAGGTAAAATAAAAAGCAAAATTTATAATAATTTAGTACTTCACATTTTTTTTAATTATTAAAAATGAAAAAAGATAATTTAAGTTTGCAAAATAGTTTATTTAAAAATGTAATATTTTTTTCTAGAAAAAAAAAAAAATTAATATATATTGAAATTTCACAAAAAAAAAAACTTTTAAAAAGAATATATAAAAAAAAAATATAAGATTAGTATGCAATTATCTTCCTTTTGTAGAGTAATAATTTTTCCATAAGAATATAAATGAGAGATTTGTACATTTTTATAAATAATTGTGTGCTATTGTTTATAAGAAATAACTTTAAAATGATATTTGTAATAAGAAATGAACTTTAAACATAAAAGAAAAAGAAGGAATATGTAACTACAGTTTTTATTATATTCTATAAAATTTTCCTCTCTTTAATTTTTTTCCTCATTATTTATATTTTTATTTATCTGTAACTTTGAATATAATATAGAAAATGTACAAAATTTAAGTTTTGTTTAATATATGAATAATTTAAATAAAAAAAAAAAAAAAATTTACACTTTTCGTAAAATAATTGGTTAGTTCTTAATTTACTTTTTTTTATAATAAAATTTAATATAATTAGATATGAACAAAAAATTAAAAATACTAAGATATTAATCATAAAAAAAATAGCCAAATTGGAAATTTGAGAATTTTTATTAGAAGTGTATTCTAATACTAAAGATTTTTATCAGAAAAATTAAAGCACACGTGTTCTTATTTTATTATTAATTAATATAACATAAGAAACATTATTTTTATATTATGTTGTTGCTTCATTTTTTATGCGTAAAAAGGAAAAAAATTATATAGAACTTATAAAAAAATACCATTTACGTCATATTTATAGCTATATTACATGGCTTCGCAAGGTTTTTTTTTTAAATGCTGAGAAGTGCGAAATAATCATGTTTCTCAAAAATATATTATGAACTGTAAAGAATTATTTTTTTAATTGTTAATCAAACGTTTATTATTAATTACATATATGTAAAATTTAGGAAATATTTTTAACATCATTATTTTCTATTTATTTAAGTGTGAGTATAAATAAAGTAGAACTAAAAAAAAAAAAAAAAAAAAAAGTGATGTAATTATGCACATGGTCTTATTTCTTGTTTAAATATATATATATATAACTACTTATAAAAAGAAAAAATAACTTTTGATTTCGTTGTTTTAGTAAATATAAATTATTTGCCATTTATACTTTTATTCTTTTTTGTTCTTTAAAAAATACTGTTATCTTTTTACTCTTTGTTGCTTTGTTTTTTTAATAATATAGCTTTGATATAACTGTGAGAAGGGAAACTAATAATTAATATATATTTTGTTTTCAGTTGTAAACATTAACTAATTATTTATTAATTTTACAGAATTTTATTTTAAATAAAAAAAAAAAAGAAAATATATTGATTAATTTCTTTTCTCTTTTTTTTATTTCTGTTTACTTTTTTATTTTTCATATATATAAAATTTTTTTTTTAATAATATAATTAAATTACTTCTTAGTCTATCATTTGATAAAATGGGACAAGTAACATCAAAAGAAGAAGAAATAGAAAGACAAAATATTTATGCAAGCTATCCTGGGCTTGAACAACAATTAGATATGGTTTTTGCATGCCACGATATACACAAGCAAGGAATATTACCATATAAAACAATAGAAATGATACTAAGGCACTTTTTAATGCAATGCGGTTTTATGGAATATGTTTGTAGATTTGTTGATGAAAATGGTACTTTATTTTTTTAAAGAATTAATTACTCGTTTTATTAATTTTACTTAAGATATACACATATTATATACCTTTCCAAATATAAACATATTATATAACAAATATTTAAATAATTCAAATTAAGAAAAGAAAATGTATATTTATAATAATTTAATTAAAATTTTAGCGTATACTTTGTATATTAATTGAAAGATCGTTTTTTTTTTTTTAATAAAAAAATTTTAAAAATGTAACATATATAATATAGTGATAATTATGATGTATAATACATATTTAAATAAAATATTTTTTTATTTTATTTTAATAATTTTTACTAAATATTTTTTTAATAGGAAAATTAGATTTGAAACATGTTGAAAATTATTTAACTAGTAAAAGAATGTTACACAAATTAAAATGTTGTGGAGAAATAATGCTTACTTTAGAAGAAATGAAAGCTTTGGTGATAATATTTTTAAAAAAAATATCAGATACTTATATAGAAGATCAAACTAAATGGATGCAGAAAATGAAAGCTTCTCAAGAAGAACAAGGAAAAGCTTTAGAGGAAGCGATGTCTGAATATGAAAGAAATATTTTATTTAGTCATGCTATAAAAGAACAGCAACTTTTTCAGAACAATAAAAAATTAGATGAATGGAATGAAACTATAGAAAATGCTTATGAAGCACAACAAGAAATATTACGTCAATTTGAAACTAAAAAAAGGGAAAAAATAGAATTAATATCTGAAAAAAATAAAGAACTAGAGATAGCTAAAGATTACATTCAAAAAATAAAAGAAGCCGCAGTTGATAATAGATATGATAATTCTAAATGTTTCGTTTACCCAGCTTCCTCTGCTCCTTGCGGTGCATGCACTTCTGCAGGTGCTGTTCTACCTCACAGAAGATATAAGGAACCTAGACAAAAAAAAGAATATTCATTGTGTTTATAATAAAAATTATGTTCTTATTCATAATTTTAATTAATAAAATTTTTAATAAATTTATATTATTAAAAAAGTATATATATATAATAAATGGAAAAAGGAAAGAAAAATGAGTAAATACTAAATAATATAAATGTAAATATGTAATTGTTCGTGTAATGATGGATATAATACATATGTATTCTTCTAATTATTCTAAAATAATATTATTTACATTTTTCTTATTTTTGTAGATATAAATTAATAAATATCTAACTAAATGAATATATACACTGTTACTTTTATTAAACACAAATATGTGTAAAAATAAATTTTCAAGTAAACATTATTAATATAAAATATTAAAGCTCTCAATATTTTTTTCATTGTTTTCTTATTCTTTCTTTTTCACTTTGCAAATAATGATGAACTATCTTTTTTTAAGAATTATGTTATTTTTTTTTTTTTTTGAGAATTATGTTATTTTTTTTTTTTTTTTGTAATATTTCCATTAATTGATGTATATATTAAAAATAGAGTGAATACATGTAAAATAAATTAGTTTATATTAATCTTACATAATAAATATTTATGTGTAATTAAGTATTCTTAGAATTGTTTCTTTTTTTTTTTTATTTAAAAAAAATGTATTCATTTAGAAAGATGTCTTTAAAAGGAATTAAATTTATCTAAAGAATCCTACTTTATTATTATTTCAAAGAAATGATGTTACTTCAATTATTTATTGCCATATTTGCAAATATATAAATGATAATTTAAAATAGTATAAATAAAATTTTTTTTTTTAATGGAAATTCATATTGCAAAATTTTTATTATTTTACAAATTAATAAGTAAGAAAATTTATTGTATCTTATTACACATTTAAAAAAAAAAAAAAAAAAGACTAAAATGACATTTTAAAGGAATTTTTTTTTTTAATTAATGGAATCAAAAATATCCTAATTCTAATATATATTTAGTATGTTCAAAATGAAATTTCATTAAAGTAAAAATTTTTACAAAAAATTTAAATATTTCACAATACTAAATTATAATTATATTTAGGATACAATAAAATTTATTTTACTTTATAAAAAAACTATAATTTTATGAAAAATAGTTTATAGTTATATTTAAGATTACTTAAATTTTTTTTTCTTTTATTTTATTAGATAAAATTTTTAAAAAAATGAAGAATGCTAATATCTAGAAAAATATGAGTTTTTTTTTTTTTCTTTTTATATAGTAAGAATTTTTAATAAAATTTTGAAGTTTTCTTTTTGTATAATAGAATATTTTTTATATTATTATACATAGGTATATAAGCATTGAATTCCTTTTTTATACCCTTCTATAAATTTCCAAATATGATTTTATGTAAAAATGAATAAAAATGAATTAATAAAAATACTGTCTAAAATAAAAGAAGAAGAACTAAATGATTTATATGAATGGTTAAATAGTTTTACTTTATCACGTAAAATAAAAAATATCCACAGAGATTTTTCAGATGGAGTATTGATGGCAGAATTGGTTAATATTTGTTTACCGAAATTTGTTGAATTGCATAATTATAGTAAAGCTCATTCAATTAATCAAAAAAAATATAATTGGAATACATTAAATGAAAAGGTATTTAAAAGATTAGGTTTTAAAATGGATAAAAAGAATGTTGATGAAATTGTTAATTGCAAATATATGGGTGTAGAAAAAGTTTTATGCACTTTTAAAAATCAGTTAAATAAATTTCATAATGAAATAAAAGAAGGAAATATAAATATTTCAAATGAAGAAAAGGAAAAAGCAATTAATGAAAAAGAAAATTTGCCTTTAAATAAAGAGAATGATCTATTGAATGAACTGGTATTAAAAAAAAAAAATAAATATGATTTACAATACATAAAAACAATAATTTTTAATTAAATTGCTTTATAATTCAAAAAAAGAAAAAACAATATAAGTATTTTCATTTTAATTTGTTTTTCTATAAATAGAATTCTGATTTTTTAAATAATGATGAAATAGTTAAAATATTGAAAGATAAAATTTTTAATTTAGAAAAGTTATTAAAAATTAAAGTAAGGAAAAAAGGAATTTAAATATAAAAAAAAAAAAATGTATATATATTAAGTAATATAAAGTAAAAAAATTTGCATTAAAAAAAAGATAACTATAATAAAATATATATATTTATATAATTTAAAAAAGTACAATAAAAATATTAAATATATGTATATATATTAAAAGACATAAATTAAAAATTTTTTTGTATTAAAAATAAATTAAAATTAAGAAAAAAAGAGAAAAAAATTCTATAATTTTCTTTTTTTAATTTTCCTAATTTCCATGAATTTATAAAATTCAAAAAAATTTTACAGGATAGTAAAATAGATATTTTAAATAGAAAAATTGATACTTTGAGTAGAATGAAAAATAAATTTTAAGATTTCTTTTTTTTATAAAGAATAAGAGAAGCTTTTATTTTCATTTCTTATGAATTAAAAATTCTTCTATTTTTTATTTAGATAAATCTTTTAAAGAGTTTTAAATATTTATACGTATATATATATGTAATTTTATATGTTTTTTTTTTTTAATAACTATTTATTTTTTAAGATATACAAATTTTTTATTAAGTCTTCACTTATCTCATGATATGGATCCTCCACATCTATTAAAAAAAAAAATATGAAAAATATGTATAGCAGAATAATAAGAAAATATTTTAGAAAAAATGAATACAACACTAAAAAGAACTAAAAATATTATATATATATATAGAAATATTTATACATATGTAATTTAAAAGAATTTTTTTTTTTCTTTTACCTAAATTGTTAATTGATAAATCATAATTTATAAAGCATTCATGATTAGGGTTTTTATTTATTAAATGTTCGTTTTTTTTAAGAAATATAAGAAAGTTATGATTAGGTGGAAAATCATAAACTGGTTTATGAGATAAATTAAAATGTGATTTGTTAAGAAAAGAATTTAAAAAATACGTACTTTTTCCCATACAAACTTTAACACTATTGTTTTCAATATCAATTTTACGTATCCTTTCTTTAGTTAAATAATCTGTATTTAAATTATGAACGTAAGATTCATTTACATATATAATCATTTTTTTTCTTTTATTATGTAAATTGTGCTCTGGTACTAATGCATTTTTAATTATAACATCTCTTTCCTTGGGATTTTGATCTTCAAGGATAACCCTATTAAAATGTTTTGTAGTACAACGCCCAAAGCATTCAGGTATGTTGATATCATCCATTAGCAAATAATCAAGTGTTTTTTCAGTTAAGAATAATCGTATAAGTTTTGTCTCATATACATTATCAATATTGTGAATTAAATAATACGGCTGTTTTATTACATAAACTTTTTTATTCATAAAATGATTTGGTTGTATTCTATGAATAAAATCACTGTGATTTTCTTTATAATAATTATATTTACATTGAAAGTAAGCAGTTTTTATCTTATCAGGAATTTCGCTACGATTTTCTTCTTTGTTGTCTTTTAAATTAAAAAAAAAAATTTGCATTTGTTCTTGACAATATATTTCCGAAATTACCAATGGAGAATAAAAATCTAGTAAGTTCAATTCAGATATTTTTACTAAAAAAAAAAAAAAAATTACCATTAAAGAATAATAATAAAATTATAGAAATGAAAAAGATTTATGTTTTAATAAAAAAAATACCAGGGAAATATTCAACATCTTTTACTTGTTTTTTTTTTTTGAATATATAATGAATATTTGCCCATATTTCAGAGAAAAAATTTTTTATATATGTTCCTGTACCTAATTTACCTAAAGAAAAAAAAATAAAATTTTTTTTTTTTGCATATAAAATAGAGAAAAAAGAAATTATATTTTTTATTATTTAAAATGAATATAATTTTACTTGATACGTGCATCCATAATGTTCTAAAATTTTCAAAATTACTAAACCAGTAACAACTATAATTATCAATTAGATTTTTTGTTTGTTCTTCAGTTAGAGGACTACTCTGCATAATAATTTCAGTTTGTTTTTTTTCGTATTTTGCTTTATCTCTTAAGAATTCTTTAAATTCAGCAGCAACATTTTTGGAAACAACTTTTTTTATATAAAAAAAATCATATACATCAATAGCATCATTGACTCTAAATCTAACAAATTTCTTTTTTAAAATAATCGATTCTAATAATTTAGCAGCTTGTCTTCCCAATTTAAAACAATGATATGTTTTTAAAAGTTCTGGTGCAACCGCTAGTTTAGAAAAATTTTTTAATGAAATATTTTCCATATTCATAGAATCATATATATTAATTTGAAGTTTGCAATTTAAAACAAATGAATACGCTAATTTTTCTATAGTTACAGGATTCCATTTATTAATACTTAGATTTATTTCAATTATTTCTACTAAAATTTTTGGTGTTAAACCGTAAAAAGAAATATCGCATGAGTTTGTAATATCTTCAACTAATTTTTCCTGAATTGATTTTCCTTCAAAAGAAAAAGTAATACAAAACAAAATGTAAAGAAGTTGAAATATAATATAGTAAAAAAAAAAAATAGAACAAAATTTAATTAAGTAATAATATTGATATAAAAATAAATACATATATAAATTTAAATGGAAATATATATTTATATTTTATTACCTCCATTAAAAATACAACTAATCATTAATTTTTTATATAAACTAACATTCTTGTCATAATAAAGAGATTTCTTACTTTCTTTACCCCATAATACAATTATTACTAAACTTAAAATTTTCATAACTTCTTCTAAATGACTTAATTCAGATGAATCTGAATTATTTTTGATATTAATAAAATTATATAATAATGAACATCTTTTTTTCACTACTAAAAAAGCATCAGCATATTTCTGTTCAATTAAAGGATAAGATTGTTTTAAAAAAAAAAGATCCTTAGGCTTGTATCTAGATATATCTATATGTGATTCAATAAAGAAGACTTGAAAAAAAAAAAAAAATTATAAAATATATTAAAAATAAAAAATATAATAAATTAAGAGTAATATTTATAAAAAAAGCAACTAAATAAATAATAGGTCAGAAACAAAATTTGGAATAATATGAGGAATAAATAATAGTAATAGAAATTAAATTTAAAAAATTCTTATTACACAAATGCATATATACATATGTATATATATACACCAAATACATAAAAATATGAATACATACCTAAAGCTAAAATATAAGAAGCAAATACATAACGATAACTTTTAGAATAAATATCATGATTTTTCCCTATTATATTTAAAATAGTGAAATAAGCATAACTTGATTTATCTTTTAATCTTCTTTTTAAAGGTGTATTTGTAATAACATTAATATTAATAGCCAATTCATTAAATAATTGATATGCAAGACTATATATATTCGGAATATTCTTATAATACTTATTATTATACATCGTATTAAAAACGTCGTTTTTTTTCTCATCAAAAAAGAAATAATTATTAGCAATCGAGTCAGCATAATCATAGCTAAATTTAGTTTTTAAAATATTTGTTTTTAATATATGAAAATCATTTCCATATTTGAAAAAATTATTATCTAAAGAAAAATCTAACGAATATAACGATTTATCCATTTTTAAAGCTAAATGTATCAAATCAACTAACTTGGATACTTGTGTATCCAAATACATTAATAAGTGTCCATTCTTTAGGTTAAAATTTCTGCTAACTTTTTAAATTATTTCAAAATAAAAAAGCAAGAAAAAAAAAAATTAATAATTTATTAAAAAAAATAGTTTAAAAAATGAATTATAAAAAAAAAAAAATAATATTTTTACTAACTTAAAATATGTCTAACGAAATGTTCTTTTTTGATACTTTCAATTACATCATTAGGATGAACATAAAACCCTGTTAATAAAAAAAAAGAAAAAGAAATGAAAAAATGAAAAAAAAAAAAAAAGTGAACAAATTATGTTATACATCCAAATTTATCGTATGTGTAAAGGAGATTAAGCCATAAATCCATTGAATCTTTAGAATAATCTAAAAAAAAAAAAAGAAAAATGATAAAAGTAAATGCAAAATTCAAGAAAAAACAAAATTTTCTAAATAGTTTATTTATTTTTTTCTTTTATATTACTTTGATTTATATTGCAATCTTTAAATGCCATTTTAAAAAAGAACTGAATTTTTGTACTATCAGATGGTGAAACTTTAAATTGTTTAAGGAATTCTGTCAAATTTTTTGTAAAATGTTGAGTTACTTTTTTTTTGTCTAATTCTTTTAAGTTTGTATATTCATTTTTTATTTTAAAATTATTTATTAAAGATCTACTTTCCACATAAGGAAATTTGTTCAAATTATAAAAATTATATGCTAAATGCTCAGAATTTTTATTTTCTTCATATGCTGTTTTTAGTATATATAAAAAAACTATATTATTTGCCCTATATAGATTTACGAAAGTAGGTATGACATCTTCCTCTGTTATCCAGGATTTGTCTTCATTAATAAATAAAAATCCATAATATATAAAAAAATTCAAATCCGTTAAAACTAAAAAAAAAAAAAAAACATATT
The DNA here is from genome assembly GCF_900005765.1 of Plasmodium relictum. Lineage (NCBI taxonomy): Eukaryota > Apicomplexa > Aconoidasida > Haemosporida > Plasmodiidae > Plasmodium > Plasmodium relictum. The sequence continues at coordinate 994,406 of NC_041685.1, read as the reverse complement.
ATTTATTAAGAAAAATTCATACAAATATGCAACACAGAATTATAAAAATATTGTTTTATTTTAGTAAAAGATAATAAAAAGAGACTTTTTTGTTTTATTTTTAAAATATATGAAATACATTACATTTTTCTATATCATCATTATCTAATTCTTCAACAAAAGCTGAAATATCTTTATCAATACTTGTAATTGAAAGTAAATATGTTTTTACTGAGTTCATTAATTCTTCATACTTTTCTTTATTATTCAATTCTTTTTTTATGTTAATAATTTTTGCTGCTTTGTGTGCATAAATTATCTTTTTATTCTTCTTATTATCTAATTTATGTAATTCTAATAAATTTTCTTCTTTCTTATTTAATATTATATTTTCAATAACATATAGATCACCTTCTAATATAGGTTCATCTAATATTTGAATAACATCTTCCTTTTTTTTCTTCATACTTAAAACTTTTAATATATCTTCTTTAGAAATTAGTTTACATTTTTTTCCTATATGAGACATTATATTTAAAAAAATTGCTTTCATTTTCAAATATATTTCAACTTGTTGATAAAATTTTTGACACAGATGAATATTGTGTAAGCAAATATTTTCTTTATATATTTCAATGAAATTTATATGTGAAACTTCACTTTTTAAATTTATTTCATTTTCATTTATTTGAAAATAATAGGAGTGATACTTAAAGGATTCCTTTATGTTTTTTACTATATTTTCTTTTGGCTTCCACATATATTCATCTTTTTCACTCCTTAGTACTAGAAATTCTTCTACATCTTTTGTATCAGATATTTCTAATATAAATTTATTATATCTTATAATATTCCTAGCTTTTTTATTTATATATTTTAAGTTTTTATTATTTTCTAGTTTACTTATAATGTTTGTTAAGGCATATTCATCCTCTTCAGCTTCACTTGCATGAAGAGATCTCGTGTGTATTAAACTTAAGATAAATTCATTCTGTTCATTTATATTATGAGGAATATTTTTTTTGATATTTTTTATAACATCAGAGCATTTTTTTTTGAATGATTCTTCACTATATCTTGATAATTTTTCACTAATATGTATATACTCAAGTATATTTATGCATAATTTTGCATTTTCTTTATTTTCTAATTCATTTTCATCTGATCCCGAGGGAGCCGATTCATATAAATTACTTTGGAAAGAAGAAAAAATTAACAATAAAATTATAGGAGAAGTTTTCATCACTTTAAAATATATTTTTAAAAAAAAAGGGTTAGAATACGTAGCTAATAATAGACTACTTCTGAAAAATGAAAAAAACTTAGAATTCAAAAAAAAATTTGTTGAAGTATCTTTCTTCTTAAAATTTTTCTATAAATTACAAGGTATATGCAAAAAAAAAAAAAAAAAAGGGAGATAAACAAATATAATATGTATTAAAAACTAAAAATACATAAATTATAGTAATGAAAATATATATTTAATTTTTAATAAAAGAAGACAAACTGTATTGGATTTTTTTTTTTTTCATTTGTATTATACTATACATTTTTAAAAATAAAATAAAGAAATACTATTAAAACAATTTTTTCTTTAAATAAATTTACATTTTAAATAATAAATTTATTTAAAAAAAAAAGAGAGTTAAATAAATTATCATGAATAACATGCGACTTAAAATTTAACCTAATTTTGTATTCTTTAAAATAATTTAGGAACGATTTTTTTTTGTGATATAAAAATAACGAAAAAAGAAGTGTATAAAAATATAATAATAATAATAATAATAATAATAATAAAATTATTTAATAATATATCTAACTAAAAAGGTAAATTAAAAAAGTTAATTATTTAGAAATAAAACTTAATTATATAAATTCTTATAAAAAAAAGAAAATATTTTTTTTAATCCGAAAAAAAAGAATTTTTTTTTTTTTGTTATGCACTAAATGCTACCTAATAATTTATTCTTTATATGTTCTTATCTATTATAAGATATAATTTAAATAAAGACCGATTTATAAAATAATATTCTTATGATATTAAAAAAAAAAATTATTATTAAAAAAAGACATATTTTAATAGTAAATTGTTTTTTTCTTCTTTTTCTTTTTTATTCGTTGAAAAATTTAATTCAAAAATTGTTCATGAATCGAAAAATATATATATATATATATATATACATTTGCAATAAAATATATAAAAAAAAATTACGAAAAAAAAATTATAAAATATTTTTAATAAAAAAAAAATTATGAAATAATTTTTTGTAATTATCAAATAAGGATGTGTTATTTTCTTTTTTTGTTTCATTTGAAACATAAGTATTTTTTTTAAGTTTTAAATTATATTTATTTAAAAAAAGATTATAAATATGTTCTATTATGTAACTTTTATAAAAAAATATATTTTCATCTTTTGTATTATTAACACTTAATGTAAGATTTACTGAATCGATTTCATTTTCATCTTTAATCAAGGAATAATAATAGTAATAGTCATTTTTTTCATTTGAAGTATTTTTAATTGTATTAAAATAATTAAATAAATTTTCATATGAAAATTGTTTTTCTTTTTTTTCATTTTTACTTTTTGAAAATTTTAAGATTTCTTCATCAGAAGTATGAGAAATTCTAGATTTATTAATATATTCATTTTTTTTGTTTTTATCTTTCGTTTTGTCATATATGTTTATTATTTTGTTTACCTTTTTGTTGATATTATTATGATCACTTATTAAAAGTGATGATCTTTCATCATTATTATATTCACTGTTTTTGTATAAAAATAAAAAAGTATTATTTTTTTTTTTTATCCTATTAATTTCTTTTATATCATTCGTAGTTTTCATAATATAGAATTCTTTTAAGTTCATTTTCAAATATAAATTATTTTTTTTTAATGAAGTAGTATTATATAAGGAATCATTTGATACATTATTATTAATGGAAACCATTAGTTTATTTTCATTATTTTTGTTATTTGCTTTAAATATATTTTTCTTTAAAATGTTAGAAAAAACATAAAAAAGGATAGGAATATTTTTATTTTCTAATAATTTATTAAAATATAATTTAAAGTTTCTTCTAAATTTTATATTTATAATTAAAAAAATAGATAAGTATTTACACATTTCTTGATTTTTACAATTTATAATAAATAAATAAATAACAAAAAGGTTTACTACATCAAAGTAAAACAAGATTTTCAACAAATTCATATCATTGTCAATAATGTATAATAAATTTGAATCGATACTTCTAATAATAAAAGAATTATAATAATAATAATATGATTCTATATTTTTATTAATAAGATACATATTTTTTTTATATAAATGAAAAAAAAAATAGTTTTCATCGCTATTCTTATTATCGTCTTTCTCTTGTTTTTTGATAGGATGTTTTATTACATCTAAATCATTACATGTTATTTCTTTATTAGATGTATTTGCTATTTTCAGGTTATCTTTTTTAATAATATTTTCTTCTTTGAAAAAACTATATTCTTTTAATAATTTATTATTTTTATTTGGAATTTTCTCTTTAAATATAGTATAAATATCTTCTACTTCTTTATTTTTTTTGTTTATAATACTTACATGCTTATTTCCTTGAATTGACTCTTTATTAATTATATTGTAATTACTAAAATTGGAATTCTTATATAATTTATGTACTTCATTTCTTAATTTATTATTTGAATAATCATTTTTGAAATTTTCATTATTAATATCATTTTGAAAAATAAAATATAGAAAATTGATTATGTGAGCAATGAAATTATTAAAATAAATATTTGTTTCTATGTTTATTAGTATTTTACGTTTTTTTTTGTTATCACAGTTAATATGTTGCTTTAAATATTTTTTTTCAACATAATTTTTAAATATGTTAATTGATTTGTTTGATTTAAGAAAATCTTTTATTTTTTTTGTATATCTATTTTGTATTATTTTTTTTCTCTTCAATTTTTTTAAAATAATTTCTTCATTTATATACTTTTTATTCTTATTTCTGCCTTTATCTTTTATCTTATTTTCCTTTTTTCTTTTCTTTTTTTTACTTCTTTTACCATAAAGAGTTAGTAAATAATAGTAGCTCTTTATTATTTGATACAAAATATAAACAATTTTTTTTTCAATATAATGATTATTAATCATGTAATCACCGTAATTCATATTTGTAACTTTATTATTTAAATTCTTTTTTAATTTTTTCAATTTATATATGATTTCTTTTAATTCTTCCATATTAAATTAAGAAAAAAAATTTATTTTTATAAAAATACAAAGATAATTGTCTATAATTCTTTATATTACATATATAATATAAAGATATATATATATATATATATATATATATATATATATATATATATATATGTAAATATTTATTAATTTTTATCTTTATAAACAAAAAATTAAAATATGAAAATGTACCTATTCTTCTTATTTTTTGAGAGAAAATAATAAAATGGTTAAAATCTTACGGACAGAAAAAAAGAAATTTTTTAACAAAAAAAAAAAAATAAAATAAAATAAAAATAATAAAAGAAAAGAAAAGAATAATACATGAATATATTTTAAAAAAATAGAATTTAATAATTTAAAAAAAATAGAATTTGAAAATTTGTAGATAAATGAATATGGAATGAATACAATATTACTTCAAAGAACAATTATAGTAAAAGAAATAGCATAAAAAAAAAAATATGATAAATAAAAATTGTAACAAAATAATAATATTTAAAAAAAAATATTATAAAACAGATAGGAAAATTTATAATGTAATTTATAATTTTAAGAATAATGTAGTTATTATAAGTGAATTTAAATGTATAAGAAAAAAAAAAAAAAAAAAAATTCATTAAAATGAAAATACACTGCCACTTTTCAATATTTAATTATTAAAAATATATATATTTTTTTAAATTGAATAAGCAAAATCAATTTCTTATATTTTAATTAAAAGATGTTTTAACTGAATGAAATAATATATATACATAAATGTTTCTATCTTAACAGAACTATTAGAAATAAAAATTTAATTAATTTATCTCTAATAAATATATATGCTTTAATTAATAATAATAAAAAAAAAAAAAAAAAAAAATACAATATATACAACAGATCAAAACGTAATATAAGCACTATAAACCAATATATATAAAAAAAAAAAAAAAAAAAATTATACATAAATAATTAATGTAACTATTTTTATTTTCCTAATTTAAGCAGAATATTTAGTAATAATAAAAAAAAAAAAAAAAATATTAAATTTCACTTCAATAATTTATCACAAAAAGCTTTCGTGTAATTTTTTTATTCATTTTGCACATTATTTATTCATCTATAATTTTTTTTTTTAAAATCCATCTTATTTTAATTTAAAAAAAGACTAACTGTAGATAACACAAAATAAAATATATACATATTAAAATGAATTATGTATATAATAAAAAAATGAAATACGTGCATAAATATTTTATATTTTTATCATTAAAATTATAAATTTTAAATTACTTTTTATTATATTTTCTTCATTCTTTTTATAATAATGTCTTAAAAAAAAAAAAAAAAAAAAAAAGGAATATTTAACGGCAATCTAAAAATACTCTAATTCGGTTATCATTTAAAAATCCTCCATCATACATTCGTACTGCATCAGATGCTGCTTCATTTTTTTCATATTCAATACTCACAATTCCCGTTAATTTTCTCTAAAAAAAAATAAATAAATAAAATAAATCATAAAGAAAATTTTATTATTTTATTAATTTAGTTAATATCGAAAAATAATTTTTCAAAAAAAAAAAAAAATGTTTTATAAGACATTTAGCATACTTTCTTAATGAATAATATATGAAAATATAAAATATATAAATGATAACAATATATAAAATAGATGAATGCTATAGAAAAAATAGAAAATAAAAAACTAATAAATTTTCATTTTACTTTTTCATTCATAAGTATTTGCACATCAACAATCTTTCCAGTTTCTTGGAAAGCTGAAAAAATATCTTCAGCATTTAAATAAGTAGGAACATTTGTTACTATTATGGTATTATTTTTGTGTGTTTCTAAAAAAAAAAAAATAAAATAAAATAAAATAACGAAATATATATAAATAAATATATTTTAGAAATGGTAAGTACATTTATATAATAAAAAAAAGAAGAAAAATATTAAAAATATGTAATTTCTTTTACCATAAATATTTTTATTACTATTATTATAAGGTGTAATATTTTTTTCAAAAAAATTATTTTGATAAGTATTGGGATATGGCATATTATTATAAGGGGAGTAGTTATTATTTACATAATAAGGAAAAGCATTTGGATTATAAATGGGAACTTTAAAAGGAGGAATAATTTTATTATTATTCAAATTATTATTAATAATATTATTTTGATTCATATTCTTTCCATTCTTTTTATCCAATATCTTTTTGCCCTATATTTAAAAAAAAAAAAAAAAAAAAAAAATTGTCAAACATATACTTTTTTATTAATTTTTACAATAATCTCTTTTTTTAAAATATATTATCTTTTTTTTTTTTTTTTAAATTAAATAAATACCAAAACAATTGTAATAGTATCCCCGTCTAATGTTTTGTTATTCATAGTACTTATAGCATTGTCACACGAATTTTTATTATCATATTTAACATACCTACGTAATTAAAAAAAAATATATAAATAAAATTATATATAAAACAATGCAAAAAAGAAAAAAAAAGAAAAAGATAAATAAAATAAAATATATAAATAAATATTATTACTTATATTTGATGTAACTTACGTAATTTTTTTATCATTGTCGTGATATATATTATATATTTTCCCAAATTTACTAAACTCTTTTTTATACAATTCTAAATTTTTGCTATTAACATTAGATATAATTATGCTATGTAAATACTTCTGACCTAAAATTAAAAAAATTAAATAATATATATTTAACAAAATTCTTTCTTTCTTTTTTTTCTCTAAATATATATATATATATATATAGGTAGATAGATGTATATATGTATTTTTCATTTTATTGTTACCAGTATTTTTATCTATAAATTTATTAACAGTCTTTTTTTCATTTGAAGATTTCAAATTAACTTTTATGTTTTCCTTTTCTATGAGTTCATCTAAACTCATATCTATTTTACTTTTTATACTCATTCTGTATAAATATTAGCATGCCCTTTTATTTTTTTTTTATCAAAAAAAAAAAATACATTTACTATTACTTTTTTAAAATAAAATGATGCACAAAAAATAGAAACAAAATTTTTATATATATTAAAAATAATATATTTCTAAATTTTTTTTTTTTAAAAGAATTGGTAGAAATAAAATATTTGTGTTCCTTATGTATTTATTATAAAACTATTGGAACAGAAAAAAAAAATTTCAGCTAATTAACCGTGAAATATACTATTTTCAAAAAAAAAAAAAATTATTTTTATACAAGTTTATGTATTGTTATCTATCATATTTTATTATATTTATTTATTTATTTATTTTTTTTTTTCATAAAAATGTAAAATATTAATTTTTCTTTTATACTAAAAATTTAATATATATAGTATATATTTATCAAAATTTAAAAATAATTTTCTATTTTTAATTAAAAATGTAAAAAAAAGGTTTTTTTCAATGAAAATATTAAAAATAAATAATTTTTTTTTATGTCAATATATTTTTTTTTTTATATAATTTTTTTTTTTTTTGCACAGTATAAAGTATTGAAACTCTTAAAATTGTTTAGTAATTTTGTTTATATATTTCAATTTTTTTTTTTTTTTAATTTTTTAATTTGACGTTATATAATAATATATTTAATTAAAATTTGTACAATTTATGAAAAGTTGATAAATATAAGTGGAATTAGTATTTTATAAATATATTTTTCTTCTTAAAAAGATAAAATTAAAAATTTATAGAAAAAAAAATTTTTTTATACTTATTAGTGTAATATATTATTCTAAAATAAATTAATATTCTTATATGAAAATATTGAAACATTAATATATAGGGATTAAAAAAAATAATACACTAATATTTATTTTTTTTAATACTAAAATAATTTTTTCTTTTTTTTTATTAGTGTATTTAAGTACAAAGATACCTTTTTTATTGTAAAATATATTTAATAAAGTTTTCCCTTTTAAATAAAATAAAAAGTTTTCTTCTTTTACTTTGTACTGAAGTAATAAAATAAAAAAATAAAATTTAAATAACACCAATGAAATAATTATGAAATATCCTAAATAAACATTATTCTGCCTTTAGTTTTTTTTTTTTTTTTCTCTTTTTTCAATTCTTTTTTAAAGAAAGTAAATAAAAAAAAAAAATTATATATACATATATTTATAGAAATTAAAGAAATTAAAATACTAATTAGGAGTTAATATTATTATTTATAATTATTAATAATACAAAAAATTGGTTCCTTAATTCTTACTCTTTTATATATTTAGTAATAAATGTTTTTTATTTGAATTTATTTTTCTTTTTTCCACATTAATATTTTGTAATTCTTCACCAGTTGATTCATTGTGTTTTGAAATATTATTATATCTTTCTCTTAATTCTTCTAACTCTTTATTAAACCTATTAAATTAAAAAATATAAAAATTATATATATATATATATATATATATAAATATGTATGAATTTATTATATTGAAAAATCTTTAAGGAGAGTTAATTATTTTTTTTACTTTATTTTTTCTACACCATCGTATAATTTATTTATTACATACTAAAAAAAAAAAAAAAGGAATATAAAAAAAAAATTAAGAAAATGAATCTAAATAATGTCTACAAGTACTTTACCAAAATAAATAATTATCTTATTAATTATTTTTTTTAAATTATATTTTTTTTAATTTTTAATGATTTTATTTTATATATATTTTTTCCTTTTTTTTTTTAGTTTGATTTTATTTTATTTCTTCTTTATTACCTCATGATAATTTATATTCGTTAAAAATTCATTTAAATAAGATGATCTGAAAAGAAAAAGAAAAAATACAATACACATATATATTACAACTTAAAGTTTTTTGAATTTTTCTTTTGTACTTATTGGCTTTATTAAGAGAGTTGAAATAGTTTAGTTCTATTTTCTTTATTTCCTTCATCAATTTTTTATCTCTATATTTAATACATCTAGAAAATAATACCTTAAAAAAAAAAAAAAAATATATTTTTAATAATTGAAAATAAAAATTATATGTAAAATTTCATTTCTTACATAATGAGGTTTACAAGTATGTAAACGAGTAAATTTATACTTTTTGTTTTGTACATTTTTTTCATATTTTTTTATTACACATGTATTTAAGTTATTGTAATAGTTTAAACATAAATTAACATAAGTTTTATTAACTTTATTTTGATTTTCAGAAATATGTTTCTGTAAAATATAATTTGATATATTATCTTCTGTGTAAATATTATTTTTATTTAAATCATATTCATAATTGTTATCATAAGATAGATGGACATATTTATCTTCATATTTTTCACTAGGTTCCTTATTATTTATTATTAATTTATTTTTATAAATATTTTTAGAATTATTGATATTTTCTCTTTCATAATTTTTATATAAATCAACAGGATCTGATGTATTAATTAATGATTTATCTTCTTCATTATTCGAATATTCCTCAATGAAATTTTTTGCTTTTTTGTTTTTTTCTTCTAATACATAGTTTATATATGGTGGTTTTAAAGGTAAGTTAATTTTATATATGTAACTATGTAAGTCATTCAAATTATAACCATATCTTTTTTCAAAAATATTTATATTCTCTTTATTTTTATTCTAAAACAATAAAAATAAATGAAAAAAAAAATAAATAAATATAAAGTACATTATTTCTTTTTAAAATATTATTTTTACATTTTCTTTAAATCCTATGAAATTTCCCATTACTAAAAAAATTTGTGAATATTTATGAATTTATATTTTTATATATCATAATGAATTTTACAAATTTATTCATACACTTTTTAAATGAATTGTTTATCAAAATACGAACCAATTAATTTAAATAATTATCTAAAAATTTGATTTTTTATATTTTTATTTTTTTTACTTATGATGTAATTAAAATTATGTATTTTTTTTTTTTTCTAATCACCCTTAAAAGGCATATTTTTAAGGAGTTGAAAAAAAAAAATACTAATATTTTGAATGCGCATTTGTGCATAAAATTTTTTTAAAAAAAAAAAAATGTAATTAAAATATTTCACTAAAGAAAAAAATGAACTTTATATATATATATGCATAATCATAGATATGTTATTTTAAATATTGTTTGAAATATAATTGATATATAACTATATATTTTTATTTATTCAAACAAATTATTAGAAAATGAAAGCAATTATATCTGTATATATAATATTTTAATTACAATACAATGGTTGTTATTTTTTTTGTTTTCCTTTTACAAATGTAGTAGTATTCTGTAACGACTTTTTTTTCTTACATGTGTTTTTTCCGAAAAAAAATTATGAATATAAACTTTTTCAAAAATTAAGATGAATTTTATATTAATTAATTTTTTTATTTTTTTTTATTTTTTTTGTTCCATACATAAATGCCATAGAATAAGAACTCATAACAAAAAGGATGGAGTCATTGAAAATTTATGTGTCCATTCAAAAAATTTTAATATAAATCTTTGTTCAAATAAAAATAATTTGAGTGAAGATGAATATAGTCATTTAAAGAAATATTATAAAGAAAAATATTCAAGTTCAAATAATATATTTCCTAATGGATATAATCATTTTAATAACTTTTCTTTAGGTATACAAAATAGTAATTTGAAATTTATTATTTAATATATATATAACTTAAAATATATATATATATATATATAAAATTTATTTAAAAATACCTTTTTTTTTATGTACAGATTCTCCTCTAATTTATAAGAATTTACACTCAATTATTGATTGTAATTTTTATATATACAGATTAAGTTATTGTAATCCTTATAATTCTTGCAAGTAAAAATAAAAAAAAAATACATACACAAATTAAAAATAATTTTTTCTTTATTATATATTTTAATTCATTTAATTTTTTTTTTTTTTAGCTACTGTAAAACGGGATATTATTTAAATGATTATAAATCAATACAATGTATTAATTAAAAAAAAAAAAAAATGTCAAAGTAACTTCAAATTTTGTTTTTAAAAAGTAGAAATAGTTAAATTTTTTTTTTTTTTTTTTTTTTTATTAGGCCCTTCTTATTTAAGTTTTTCACCCCCATATGGTTATTATTTTAAATGGATATTAACAACTAAAAGATTTGTCTATAAAAAAAAGAAATATTTTTTGTGTATGGTTCAACCAATTGAGTATAATTATTTTGTCTCCTTTTGTAAAAAAATAAATCTTTCATTTTTTTTTTTTTTTATCATATTTATCCAACTTTTCTGGACTCAATAAAAAATACTTTTATTAATTTTTTAGTGAAAAAACTTAAAGGAAAAACAATATATAATATAAATAGTTCTGTATCACTGTTTTTTTTTTAAGTAATAATTTCCTCCTAATAATAAATCAGACACATCTGATTCATAGTTTTCATTTTCAATTTCATAATTTAATAATACTTCAAAGTTAATATTTCCATTTTCTTTTTCTATTTGATTCATTATATTATAAGTATTATCAAGTGAACTTAATATTTCCGATAAATCTGTTAATTCATCTACTATTTCGCTTTGTTTATTATTTTCTTTTTCAATACTTATATGATTAAGCATTTCATTATATGTTTTAACATACATATCATAATAATCATAAAAATCAGAATTTAAATATTCATATATAAGCTTCTGAGCAAAGTATATATCATGATATTTATAAAGTTTTGCATAATTTTGAAAATTAAAATTATTAGTTTTATTGCTAATACCACTATTTAATTGAAAATTATTATTTATAAATCTTTTGAGAAGTTTTTTACTATTCTTATTATTTTCATATACATATATCATTTGAGACACATCACTTGTTTTATAAAGATTTATTCCATCCAACGTTTTATGTATTTCTATATGTGTAGCTAATTCAACTAATATGCCATAAAACTTTTTATTTATATTTTTAAAATGAATTATAAAAAATCTTGAATTTAATAAACTTGTTGGGTGAATTTCCAATTCTAAATTTTTTTTTAATAAATATTTTTTTATTTCTTTTGAAATTGATAAAGGAAATCGAATTATACAAACTTTATCAACATCACTATCTAGCATATATACATTATTATTATTATCTTTATTTTTTATTTTATCTTCTCCATTTTTTGTATCATTTACTATATTTAATAAATCTAAATCATTCATAAAATAAATTTCCTGCAAATCTTTATATTCATATGTACCTTCTCTAATATTCTCAATTGTGTTTCTTAAGGAGATATATGGGAGATGAGAAAAATAAAAAAAAGTTAAATATATAAAGTTATAACAAATTAAAGGAATAATTTGCTTATATAAATAATAATATAATTATATATATACATACATAAATACATTTTTATATTGTATATAATTTTCTTTCTTTATGCATATTTGTATTTTCACTTTTTTTTTCTTTTTTACAATGTTTGGATAATTTCTTTTGGATTTGGTTTAATCTTTGATTCATTATTTGCTATATTTTGTTCATTCAAATCATTTTCATTTTTTCTAACATTAAGGGAAATCTTTTTAAAATTTTCATTTTTTTTTTCTATCATCTTTTTATGTAAAAAAAAGAAAATTTTTTCTTAATTTTTTTTTATAAAAATGTAAAATCATTCTTTAAAAACATTTTTTTTTTTTTTTTTGAGTTTTTACTTTTATTTTTTTTATATTAAAATTTTTTTCTTTTGATATATATATGTAATTTTATTTAAAAAAATATTTTTTGAAAAGAAAAATAATTGTTAACAAGTGTATGTGATAGAAAAAAAAAAAAATAAAATAATAAAAAAAAATAGGAAAAATAAAAATTTAAAGCCATAAAAGTATATTTATATACAAATGTATAAATATATTAATTTTTTTCATTTTATTTTAATTTTTATATTAATTTTATTTATAATATTAATATGGTAAAAATTTTATTAAAAATCATTTTTTTAAATGTTCATAAGATTTTAATAAAAAGTTCCTTAGTTCTTCATATGTCTTTTCTAGTTCATCATTTATTATATAGAAGTTGAAATCAATTTTGTTTGCTTCATCTAATTCTCTTTTTAATTCTTCCATTCTTTTATTAATTTGACTCTCATTTTCTGTATTTCTATTTTTTAATCTATTTAATAAAATATCATTACTTGGTGGTTTTACAAAAATATAAATAGCATTCTTTATGTGTTCACTAGTTTTTAATTGCTTTACTCCATTTATATTCATTTCAAATAAGCATATCTTTTGTTCATTTTCTGCCTTATCATATTCACTTTTTAAAGTACCATATAAATTATTTGCATAATTATCATACTCTAAAAAATAATTTTTTTTAATTTTTTCTTCAAAATCTTCTCTATTTAAAAAATAGTAGTCAACTCCATTTATTTCTTTTTCCCTTCTTTTTCTAGTAGTACAACTTACGGAAAATCGAAAAAAATGAGGGAATTCATTCAACAGTTTTTTTATTAATGTTCCTTTACCAACCCCAGATGGTCCACATATTACTAAAGGTGCAATTTTCCTCATTTAAAAAAAAAAAAAAAAGTACAATGTATAAATATTATAATTTTTAAATAATAAAATTATTATCAAAAAAACGAACAAAAAGGTAACTAAAATTATAAGATCATAAGTTTATAATAGAAGAGTTATTTAAAAAAAAAAAAAAAAAAGAAAGCTAAAATACAAATATTAAAATATTAAAGAAAAAAAAATGAAAACATAGATACGGAAATATATATACTCATAATTAAAAATAAGATAATCATATATATATTAATCAAGAAATTTATACTTCATAGAAAAGTACAGCGATGTTACTTTTTTTTTTATGCATATTCTCTATTTTTTGTATTTTTTTTTTTTATGCATATTCTCTATTTTTTGTATTTTCTTTTTTTTTTTATGCATTTTTCTATTTCTTATATTTTCTTTTTTTTTATACTTATTTTCTATTTTTTATACATTTTTCTATTTTTTATATTTTCTCTTTTTTTATACTGATTTTCTATTTTTTGTACTTTCTATTTTTTATATTTTCTTTTTTTTTTTATAGATATTGTATCAATATATAATTTAACTAGAAATTTTGAAAATTTTTTGTTTAAAATATTAAAATTAAAAGGGAAAAAGAAGCAAAAACAAAAATTCATATTAAATTCAAGGAAATGAAGGAATAAGATAATAATTGAAAAAAAAAAAAAATATAAATATATATAAGTAGAAAGGTAAACTTTTTAATTCTTTTGATTTTTTTTTTTTTTTTTTTTTAAATTATTTTTCGTGTTTTATCCGAAAAGCACAAAAGGGTGAAAAAATAAATCAAAGAAAGAAATTCTTTTTTTAAAATTAATTTCTAACATTTTTTGAAGTAAATCTTTAAAAGAATCAGAGAAATAATTATAGTGCATAAACTGTCTATTTAAATTAAATTTTTTATTTTGAATTAAATAAAAAATATGCATGTCATTGTTTATTTTACTAAAAGGATGTTTGCCTGTTGATAAAATAAAAATTGTTATTCCTAAAAGCCAAACAATTTTTGAGGAAACATAAATTTTCATTTTTTGAAAATCTTCTAACGGTTTAAATAAAGAAGTAGTACCACCAGTGTTTGCCTTTTCTTCATAAATCTTTTGGGAGAATTCAAAGTCTATTAGTTTAATAAAAAAATTTTTTTTTATTACTTTTCCTTTTTTTCTTATATACCATTTATTAGTTTTTTTACAAAAATAAATTGAGTTTAAATTTTTCTTTTTTATATTATTTGTTACTATGTTAGATGGTTTAATATCGCTATGAAATATTTTTTGTTTATACAAAAAAAAACAAACTTTTAGTAGTTGTCTTAATATTTCTGCTATTAGATATTCTGGATATACAAAAATTTTTTTTTTTTTTTTTTTTTTTTTTGATTCTTTTTCTTTTCTTTTACAAAATAATATGTTATTTTTAATGGCTTTTTTCTTATTTTGATAGATTATTTTATTGTGATTCTCATAGTCAATAGAAGAGTTTTGTTGTCTTATTATATTTGCTTTCCCTATAATTTCACTTTCATATTTTATTCTTTTTTTCTCTTTACTGATGATATTATATGAATTATTTATTTTCCTTTTTTTTTTTTTTTCCTTTTTTACGTTTTGTTCTAGAAATTCTTGTAGCTGAAAAATTTTTTTTTCTTTATTCCATTTCATAAGAGAAGTACCTCCATATTCATAAAAAGTAATAATTTCATCATTAAAATAAAAATGTGATAGCATTTTAATAATATTTTCGTGATATAAATTTTTAGTTATATACTTTTCTAGTTTTACTATATTTTCATAGCATATAAAGCTATTTAAAAATGGGCTAAAAACAATTTCATTCGGAAATTTATAAATTTTTTTAACTTTTTTTTTTACAAGAAATTTTTTTTTTTTTTTATCATATTCTTTTACATAGATGATATTTATTTTTTTATACTTTTTAGAATATATAGTATATTCACTCTCTATATGTATCATAAATGGATTAAATTGGATAATTTTTTCATTTTTAATTTTATTTAGTATATCAATTTTTTCTTTTTCACTTTTAAAATAGGATAGCTCATTAAACTTACTGTTTTCTTTATTATCTTTTTCTTGCTTTAGTTTTTTTATATTTCTAATAACTCTTATGTAATCATAGTTAAAAATTGTATAAATTTCATTAAAACAATGATCCTTTTCATTTATGTTGGGCTTTTTTTTTAATTCATTTTTTGGTGTGAAATTGCTTTTTTTAATTTTACATTCATTCGCTTCACGATAAGTTGCTTTATTATATTTATTTTTTATTTTTTTAAAAGTGCTATTTCTTTTATTATTATAACATTTCAACCCTATCTGTTCATTATCACTAAAAGAATTTTTATTACAAGGTAAATTATTGTGCTTATAGCTATCAAATGAAAATTCTGATAAAGAATTTGAGTTGGTTTTATAATTTTTAAAAAATGTCTTTTTTAAATACAAACTCATTATTTTTTACATGAAAAAAAAAACAAAAAAAAAAAAAAAAATCTGAAAAGGAACTCACTAATAATAAGTGTAACTAATTAAAAGAGCAGGTAATGCTTTAAAATCCATAATAATATTAATAATAGATCAATTAAGAAATATATTTTTTGATGAACATTTTCTTTAAAGAAATGCTATTTTTTTTTTTTTTTTTATCTACTTTATTATTTTTCTTCTTTTTCTACATTTTTTTAAAAAAATCCTTCTTAATTTGAAGAGTTTTCTTGTTATTTATATTATCACACATTTAACATTTCTTAGAAAAAGAATAATAACAAAAAAATATGTGAATAAAGATGTAATAAATGTTCATATAAACTCATGAAGTAAACATATATATATTTATGAAAATAAAAGTATATATATGTATGTTAAAATAATGATTATATATATATATAAACATGGGTGGAGAGAGAGATATTTATTTAA
The DNA here is from genome assembly GCF_900005765.1 of Plasmodium relictum. Lineage (NCBI taxonomy): Eukaryota > Apicomplexa > Aconoidasida > Haemosporida > Plasmodiidae > Plasmodium > Plasmodium relictum. The sequence goes on along the minus strand of NC_041685.1, from coordinate 977,732 downwards.
ATAGCAATACTGATATATTTTTATTTTTATTATTTTTATTATAGAAAACATTAACAGAAAAATAAATAAATAAAAAAAAAAATAATGGAAAGTATTTATTAGTATAATATAAAATAATTTTTTTTTATTTTATTTTTTTTATATAAAATGAAAGATACGGGGAGAAAATATAAAAATTTACTTTTCTAAGAAGAAAGAAAAAAAAAAAAAATCCTAAAATATAATATGAATCAAAAAAAACTTTAAGTTGTAAAGAAATGGTTATATAAAAAAATTTATACATATTTACCCTAGAATGATTATATAAGTAGATATTTCTATATATATATATATATATATATATATATATATATATATATATATATATATATATTTAAAAAAAAAAAAAAATGATTTTAAATAAAATATTATATATAAAAGAACATGTAAATAAAAAATGTAAGAAATTTTTTAGTTTCTTGAGCAAAGAGATTGAAGAAGTAAGAAATAATAATTCAAAAAAATGGAGAAAAGAAATAGAAATTTTAAAAAATAAAGAAAATCAAAAAGATGTGGATATAAATGAACTAAATTACATTATTAAAAAAGAAAAAAGAAGAAAAATTAAGGAATTAAAAAAGGAAAACGATGAAAAAAAAGATAATATAAAAGAAGACACTTTAAATATATTTGATATTAGTAATAACAATAAAATTGAAAATGTAAACTTAAAAAAAAAGGATTTATTTGAATTTGATGAATATATTAATTATTATGACAAATGGAATCTTCAAAAAATAAATTATAAAAATACAAAAACATCAGAAATGAAGACAGTTGCTATAGAAAACAATATACAAAACAATAAAGATATTTATAATATAAAAAATTACTACGATTACTTTGAAAATACTGAAAACTTAGAAAATTTAAAAAAACAAAATAATTATAATAAATTATTTTCAGAAGATGATCCTCGCCTACTGTGGGATGTACAAAATGACTATTTTTTTGCAAATGATGATATATATTTTTTTAATAATTTTAATGATTCAAATTATTCTCAATTTTTAGATACTTTGAATTATAACGAAAATTTTTATTTCAGTTATTTAAATAAAAGAAAACCAATTAAATTTTTAAGCAAAGATCAAATTATTGAAATCCTAGAGAAAAACTCGGAATATTTATTTAGAAAAGATAACCAAAGCGAAGAGAAAAAAAAATTATCAAGCAGTTATGATAATGAAAACAGTTATATGAATTATAATTTAAATGATTCCATAAATTATAATACAAAAAATAGAATGAATGATTATAAAAATGAAAAAATAATTTTTTTTAATGAAAATAAAATATTAGAACGCATTATTGAATTTGATTATGATAATGAAAAAAATAAGAAAAATGATAAAAATTATGAATTTTATTTAAATATGTTGAATAGAATAGAGTTTATTAGTTTATCATTCAAACCTAAAGAATGTGTTTTTATTTTAAGTTTTTTTTATTTTTATAATTTCCTACCTTTTGAAATTTTAAATAAGTTTATACAAAATTTTTTATCACATTTACACTTTTTAAATATTCAACAAGTTTTAATATTATTAAAAATATATAGTACATGGAAAAACAATTATGAAGATTTTCTTCACCTTTTGTTAGTTTATTTTTTTAATTTAAAAATGGATTTACCAAATGAACAAATGAGAAATATAGAGGAGATAGATAATAAATTACTAATTAAAAAAAAGGAAAATCATCTAATAAGTAATATAAAAAATGATATTTTTTTTTTAAAAATGTGCTTAAAAAATAAAATTCGTATTAATAATTCACTCATGCTTTTTCATTGTAAGAATAATTTACCTTTTTATGATAAAAATGAATTATTATTATTGTTTCAATGTTTTTTTTTTTTAAGCGATAAGAAGAATAATGATTTGCTTTATAAAACTATTAAGATATCTCCTTTTCTTCTTAGGAATTATGAAATTATAAATGATATTAATGAATTAAGAACATTTTTATGTAATGAAAAGAATTATCCTAAAGTAAAATTAAATTTTAAAGAATTAGAAATAATTTTAGCATCATTAAACAATATGAATAGTGTTGAATTTTATGAGTACTTAAAATTATTTCTAATTAATGATTATTATTACAACAATGATATTATAAAAAAAATTGAAAAAGAAATATACAAATGCAAATACAATAACAATCATAATAACCATTTATTATATATAAATATTGAAATTATGAATTTTCTTATTTTTTATAACATTATAACAAATTTAAAAAAATATGTGTTATTTCCTTTTTTTAATAAAAACGATTTATTTGAATTGCTAAAAAATGTAAAATTATCTGAAAACAAGATAGAAATCCATAAAGATAATATAAAATTTGATTGTCTAATTAAAATGGATATATCTCAAAAAGGAGAAAATATATATGAAAAAGAAAAGAACCAAAATAATTATTCTGATAAACAAGAAAAATATAATATTAATGATTTAGTAAAATTTAGTGGGGAAGATATAAAGAATATATTTATTTGTGAAAACGAGAATTTAAATAAATTTTTATATCATTATGAAAAGACAACTATAAAAAAAATAAAACTTGATTTAATAGTAGATACTATATGTTTCATAAATGAATATAGTATATTCTTTAAAAATATATTAGATATAAATAAAAAAGTAAACGAAGATATTTTATTCGTACTTTATTTTTTTTATCTAAAGATTTTAACTATTATGAACTCTTTAAAAAATAATGATAAACAAATAATATTATATCATTATTCTAGAATTATTCCATCTTATTGCATAAAAGAAGATAGTGATTCTGATATTTTATTTGGCGATAAATTAAAAAAAAAAGAAAAAAAAAGAATGTTTTTCTTTTTATATTATAATATATTTAATCAAGATGTAAAAGACAATTCTCCAAGTAGCAAGTTCATTAATAGTAGTAATAATACAAATATGTTTTATAAAAATAGATATTTTCTGAAGAACTCCATTTTTAATACATTATTGTTAATTTTTCATAAATTCTTTGATAGTATGAATGTTTCTTTTGATGCTAATATATTCTTTAAAAATATAAAGAATATTATTTTGTCAATTTCATTATATATATACAAGTTTGGAAATGTAATTAATTATTACGATTACTCTCTTAAAAATTACTTATTATTGTGTTCTGATAATTATAATGAAAAAAATTCTAATTGCATTTGGAATATTTCTCAGGAGACAAGTAATATTTTGTTAAAATTAATGAATAATATAATTTCATTTTTTTATATATTTAAAGAAAATTTTAATAATAATAACTTAAATGACGAAGAAGTTGTGCATTTGATAAATTCACTTTCTTTCTTTGCTGTATCATTACAATTCTATGAAAACATTGAAAATAAGACAAGGAATGATAAAAACCTATGTAGTTTTCAAAAATATTCAAAAAAAAAAGATGAAGAAAAAATAGTAGAATTTTATAACAATATTTTATATTTTTTTATTAAGGAGTTAGAGAAAATAGATATATCCGAATTAAATGAAATAAATAAATTAATTACATTTGAAACTTTATCTAGAATATTTGTTTTAAATTCATTAAATGACATATCTTCAAAAGAGGTAATATTATTATTAAATAAGTTAATGAATTACATTGTAGATAATGAAATGTATATAAATAAAGAAAATTATTATCTAATTATCTTTTCTTATGAAAATTTAAAGGGAAATTACCACAATTTAAAAAGTAACGATTTTTTTGATATCAAAATATATGAACAATTGGAGCATATGTTAGCAAGTAAAGGAATGAAAAAGTATTAGGATAAACATTTTTTTTTTCATTGTGTTATAATTTTACATTATATATATATATATATATATATATATATATATATATATATATATATATATACATACATATCCTTTTTACAACCTTTTTTTTTCATTTTTAAAATTAACAAATTTTTATTATTTTATATGTAAAATATATTTTAATTTTTTATATGTGAAGAATAAAATAGATATTGTTTATACATAAGAATACAATTAAATACATAACTACCTAAAATTATTAAAATTCAAAGTAAAAAGCTTAAAAGTACACTGATTGAAATAAATGTACATATATATATGTGATATGTATTTTTATTTAAAAAAAGTTTAGTATTAGTAAATTATTTTATTCATTTTACTTTTTGACGTTAAAATTCTTAAAAAAAAAGCAAGTTTTTAAATTTCATATTAAATGCTATAAAATTACAACTAAGAATATTAATAAATTAAAAAAGAGAAATTTTAATTGATAAAAATAAATAAAATATAAACATCTTCATACATTATATCTTCAACATCAAAAAAAGAAAAAAAAAAAAAAAAAAAAAAAATAAGAACGTACTTGTATAATGTTGCTTTAAATTCAATACCTAAATTGTATTATAACCAATTTATATTAAATGCATGCATATTATTTCATAAAATATAAAAGCCATATAATATTATTTTTAACATTATAAATTTAGAATTTTAAGAATAAAAAAAATTCCTTTTTTATATCAGGATTTAATAATAATAAATATATTTATATATATATTCTTTAATAATTATTAAAATAGATCAATAAAAATACAAAAAAAAAAAAAATAAGGAATATTATATATAATTTTTAATAACAATGTAATGCATCTTTTTCATCATTTTATCTTTTTTTTTCTTTTTTATTTTATTTTTTTTTATTTTTTTATCCGTTTTAAGTCACTATAAAATTTGGTTTATTAGAAGTTCTATGTATTTTTATTCTTATTTTAATTTTTTTTTAATTGTATTTTTATTAAAATAAATGCAAGAGATTCATGGTATTCATTACTTTAAAATACTACATATTTTATTTTATTTTTTTTAAATATTATGATGAATTAAATATTAATATATATATATATATAGAAAAGTTTAAAAACTTTTTTTTTTTATTATCTTATAAATAATTTTTTCTTTTGCATTAATAGGGATATTATAAGTCTATGCTAATTTGAATTACCATTTTACTGTTATAATAATTAAGGGATTGAAGTTTATGAAATAACATTTTATCTGACATTTTAGTTCATAATGTTATTATCAGATTGGCACATTGATGATATTGAAATAGATTTAGATAGAACTATCTTTAAAATACAAAGTAAAAAAGCATTTAGTCTTTATGAAAGAAGTATATTTAATTATTTATGTAATGAGGATTTACAAGATGAAAATAAAGAAGATGTATTGGATGCTTTTAATATAGAAGAAAAAATTAGGAAGTTTAAAAAAAATAGGAGTAAAAAGAAAATTCTTAGTTTTCAGACATTGTCAACTTTATTAACTTGCTCATTTATATATTTTTCCTGCAAAGGTATAGTTGAACACTTTAAAGGATTTAATAACAAAAACATTAGAAATTCTACATAAAAAAAGTTCTTTTTAAAAACTATATAGTATTTATTAATATTATTAAAGAGAAATAAAGTTTTTAAGGATATCTATTAATTTAATCAACAAAATTTAGTAATAAAAAAAAAAAAAAACATACATATATATATAATTTATTATATTAAAAAAAAAAAAAGAAATTATTTGTTTTATTTCAAAAATTCATATTTTTTTATTTTATAATTTTTTTTTTTTTGTATATATTCTTTTCTTTGTATAAATTTTTTCTTCAATATAAGCTATTTTATTTATAATGCTTATATTTTTATGACCTATAAGAATAATTTCTTTAAAATATTTATAAAAAAAATAAATATATTTTTGATTTAGAAATATTAAATAAAACATTTGAAATACATAGAGCTAAAAATTCTTTTTTATTAAAAAAAGGGAAAATTTAGAATATATTTTTTATATTTTGCTTCTTTTCTTTTTTAAATGAAAATTTTTTATTACAGCAAAAACTTTTTTAAAAAAAAAATTTATATTTTTATTAATTGTTATTAATTTATAGTCTGTAATTTTTTTTTCTTTTAAAATAGAAGATATATACAATATAAAAAAGATTTGTAAAAAAATTATTTATTCATTTTAATTCTTTTTTTAAATTGAAATATGGCAAAAAGAAAAAATATAAGACCAATAAAAAAAGATCAAAGGAGTCTCAAGATAAATAATACTAAGGAGGTTGATATAAAGAAAAAAAATTTTATATATATAAAAATATATTTGCTATTATATACTTATATATTTATTTTTTTTTTTTTTCCCTTTCTTTAAGAATAAGCAAAATGATATTTCAGATGATTTAATTATTGGGAATATTCCAAATTTAAATGAAAATATAAAAAAAAAGAATCTTCCTAAAATTGTTCAGATAAAAAAAAATTTCAAGTAGATTTAAAATTTTATATATTTTGCATTTTCTGATGCACTTCAGTTGTTAATTATTTATTTAAATGATTTTTATTATTCATTTTTCTTTTTTTAGAAAATTAGAAAAAGAAAAAAAATTGTTAAGTAACTTGGATACTGAGCAAAAAGAAAAGGCTGAGCATTTATTGAAAGTAAAAAAGGCAATACTTAAATCTAAAGGAGAAAAAGTTTATGTAAATTAAAAAAAAAAAATTTTTAAAATAAAAAGACAAAAGATATACATATGAAATGATTCTATATTTTTAATTTTAAGTTTTTCATTTAAATTCTTTTGCATATTTAAATTTTAATTATCAGAATGAGAAAAGTCTCAAGAAAAGAAAAAAAAATATTTTTAAGAGAAAAGAAAAATCACGTAAAAAATGGGAGAATAAAACGAAAAAATTATAATATAAAAGAAAAAAGTTTTTTATAAATTTTGGACTGTGAAAGATTTATTCCTCTAAAGGGAACATTTTACTTATAGGAACAAAGATATATATTTTTTTTAATATAAAAATATTTAAAACAATTCTTTTAGTATTAATTATGAATAATACAATTATTTTCTCTTTTTTTTTTTTTTAAATTATTTTAATATATATGTAAAACATATGCGCTTCCTTTGTTTTGAATATAAAAATATATTTGCTTTTATATTATCATTTTTTAAACTTTATGAAGTAAAAAGAAAAAAACAAAAGGGAGAAAAGTTTTTATTGATTATTAATGAATGAAAAAGTAGTTTTATAGAAAAAAGAGACAAAAAAAAAAAAAAAAAAAAAAAAGCTTATAAGCCAAATGAATGAAGTAAATTATTTATGTAGACAACAAATCCAGTATCATTAGTCAAGGGTTTGTATAAATGAGGAGGTAAGAAAATTTTTTTTCTAGAAATAATACCAAAGAAAACAATTAGCCACCAAATGATATGAATAATAAATAAAATAAATCTAACATTAAATGAATTACATTCTGGTAAAAACATAATATCAAGTGTTATGAGATATAATTGAAATAAATTAAAAATATGAATTACTCTCACAATTGTTGGTATTGTTTTACATAATATTCCTAAAATATATATAAATAAAGGAGAGTTTTTTGAATAAATTTTATTATTTTCTTCATCAATAGCTAGAGAATACCCAATACAAGTAGTAATTGATGTTACACCAATAAAAAACCAAAAAATAGAAAATAAATAAACATTAGAAGTTGCTGCACAAACTATTTCTTCTTGTATTCTTAAAGATGAACTATTATAAACTGTTAAAAACACAAGAGATCCGACTAAATAACAAAAACCTATCCAGAAGTAATAAGAAATTACACTCAATTTAAATATTTCATTTGAAAAATTATAACAACACCCTTCAGAATTTGTTACATATTTTTTTTTTGCAACACTTAAACTATCATCGCTACTATTACTACTTTCATAAATATCTTCATCTTCCATTTATGCACAAAAAAAAAAATATATATATTATTAAAATAAAGAAAAAAAAAATAGAAAAAAGATAAAAATATTTGTGTTATTTATAAAAAAAAAACAGGAAACAGAAAACAGAAAACAGAAAACAGAAAAATGAAAAATGAAAAATGAAAAATGAAAAAAATAAATTAACAAATAATTTAAATAAAATAAATTGTTTTATAAAAAAATAACTTTGTCAACAAAAATTTAGATTAAAAATTTTTTTTTCTTTAAAAAAAAATGAATACAATTTTTATGAAAAAAATTTGCGTATAATTAAAAGAATATTTTTTTTTTTTTCTAAATTGTTTTTTATATTTTTATGTCTATTTAAACAAAAAAAAAAAAGATGAAATATCATCTTTGCGATAATTATGCAACAATAAATTTAGATATATTAAAAATCAAACACTTAAAAAAAAATTAATAATTTTAATTTTAAATAAAAAGAAAAAAATTAATAATTAAGAATTATTAATAAATCAAATTAGTATTAGTGTATACATATAATACTAAAAAAAAAATTCGCATTTACGATGGTTATTAGGGCACTTTATTTTATTTTTTTTTATAAAGTAGTTCTATTTTTTATTATTTAATGAAAAAATTTTGTAATATATATATATATATATTGATTTAATTCTATTACAAATATTTCTAATTCTCTTATAAAATCCTATATAAAAAAAAGATATTTTTAAGCATCTTATTTTTTATTGGGAAATAAAAATATATATAGAATATATCTATAAAAATTACTAAAAAAATTATACATGATTAAATATTACAGAATTAGTTTTATAAAAAAAAAAAATAATATAAATTATTTTATAACTTTAGATTTATTGAGAAAATAATTTAAAAAATGATTTACTTCTTAATATTTTACAAAAAATATTCTACATATTCTTTTTTTTTTTTTTTATAAAGAAAAAAAAAAATATTATATATATATATATATGTTAAATTTAATTAAGAATTATAAAAATTATTTTAATAGAAAAATAAAACTAATTATTTCAATGAATAATACACAAATAAAAGAGACAATGTTTATACTGACAACAGATGTATCTTTTTTTTCATAATAAAATAAATTCTAAAATAAACATAAAAAAAAAAACTCTTCACAAAAACATAAAAAGAAAATATATAAAGGAAATAATATAATATTATTAATTGAAATCATACCTAAAAATTATGATATTGGAATAGACATATATATATATATAAAACAAAAATACCTTTTATTTAAATACTTTCTTCTTTTATAAAAATTTATATATAATTCTAAATTTCTTTAAAATTTGTTTAGAAATTTCATGATTCTTTTAAAGTAAAGCAGCAAAAATAATCATCTTAAAAATGGAATATATTTTCCTTTTCCAAAATATTAAATATAAAATTTTATTTTTTAAAGTAGAAACAAAAAAATAAAAAAAATTTAAGTGAAATTGCAAATAAAAAACAATTAACTTATATTAATAATTAGGGAATAAATATAATATAATATAATAATACATTAAATAAATACATATGTATATTGGATAACAAAAAGAAATTTTTTAAATAGAAAAAAAAAAAGATGTTATATATGAAGTGAAATAATTATTTATATAGATAGTAATATAAAAATATTATTTTATTATTTTTTTTTTTCATCTCCTCATTTAATAACCTCAAATTAGGTATTTCATATATTATTTTTCTTTTGTAATTTTCTAATTTTTTTTTTTTCTTTTCTTGATAATTTTTTGATATACTTTTTGCTATTTATTTTTTCAACTTTAAATTTTGTATTAACATAATCTAAAGAAAAAAAAATTATATTAAAAAATAAACGTTTTTATTATGATATATATATGTATTCTTTTTTTCATTATTTATTTTTTTTTTTTTTAAATAAGATAAATTTACTTGGATCACTAAATAGATAAGGAATATTTATAGGTTTATAATAAGAATTAACTAAAAAAACTAAATGTTTTATTTTCTCATTAATAGAAATAGAATCATCATTTTTATTTTTTAAACTTCTGATCCCTATATGGCTTGTATCAGGTATATCATTAAATTCACTTGTATTGAAATAACTAAAATAAAAAAAATACATATCTTATATTAATTATATTTATTAAAATATTCTAAACTCGTAAATATTTTAGATAATATATATATATATTTTCAACTAAAAAAAATATAAAATATTTTATCTATATCTATATATATATATGCATATATAATTATTTTTAATAGTATATTCACAATTTATATAGTATGCTGGAATTATAAGAAATCTATTAATATTCTACATATATTATTATATATTTACTTTTGTTCTATTAAAACAAAGTTGACTTTTTTTAATGAAGCTATTATAGGAATGTGCTTATAAAATTTTTCATAACTTGTAGGAAAAAGAAAAATTAAAATTATAATTTAAAAATGATAAAAAAAAAAAAATATATATATATATATTTTTAATTTACTGAATTGTTCTAATTAATATAAGAGCACTCAATTCATTATGTTCTAAACTGTCTATAATTTCATCATGTTTAAATAAGAAAAATTTGTTTGATTTATCTAAGAAAATAATTCTAATAAATAATAGAAAAAAAAGAAAAAAAATGGTATTTATATATCTTTATTTAAAATATATTAAAATTCTTATTATTACTCTAAAAAAGCTTTCAATATTGAGCTAGTTTTTACTTGATCTAATGACTCTCTAATAAAAAAAAAAAAAGTTGTCTTTTTTTTATTTTTTAAATTTCAATATGAAAAAATATATAATGTAATATAAGCTTTGAAGCATTACAATTCTATGTTATATGGTGATTGCATAACCCTTTTACAGATTATTTTCCCTTTTTCTTCCATTTGTAATTTTTACTTAAATATAAATATAGGAAATGAATGAAAAAAAAAGTTGCAAAAATTTTCTTTTTTGTCTTATTTCATTTATTCATGTTATCTTCATTTATACTCGTATTATTCAATACATTTTGCTTTTTTGTTTCTTCTAATTTTATAAGTTTTTATCTTTATTATATATTTGTTTTATCTTTATTTCATCTTTTTTTTTTTTTTTTTTTCATATATTTTATTATACTATTTCTTTTTTTTTTATATATTTTCACTTTTATTTTTTTTTTATTTTAATTTTTTTTTCCTTTTTCGTTTTAATTTTTTTTTTTTCATTTTCGATTTATCTTTTTTAATTCTCTTCAATATTTTATTTTTTTTTTTTTCTCATTCCTATTTCAGATAGATAAATTTTTGGATTAAAATAAAATGCTAAAAATATAAAGTGAATAATATAACAATTTTTTTTTTTTTGTTTTTTTTTTTATTATAATGTATAATATTAATAAAATATGTTTGTAAATTTAAAAAAAAAAATGCCTGAAAAGAAAAATGAAAAAATACAAATATCAAATAATTTTTGTACATCAGATGATATTAAAATAGTATCAGTGTTGGAGTTAAACAAAGTTAAAATTGAAGTATGAATAAATAGAAACAAAAAAATAAAAATTGTGTTTGAATATTATAAAGAATTTATCTTAATTTTTTTATTTATAGGGATATATGAGAAATATAAGAATTGAGAATTTGAAATATTTAAGGAGTGTAGAAACATTAAATTTAAATAACTTTTACTTACTATATGTTTACTTAAAAGATATTTACTATATATTTTTTCATTATATTATTCATTTGAATAGAGATGAAAAAATTTTAGAAGAAAAAGAAATTATAAAAAATTGTTTCTTATATAATACTAAAATTGAAAATTTTAATACATTTTTAAAATGTTTAAAATATTTTATTTCAATCAAATTAAATATTAATATTCCTCTAAATATAGATAAATATAAAGAAACTTTATCAAAATCAAATGATAATAATTCTAATGATAACATAAAATCTCATGTAGAAAATGAAAAAAAGGAGGATGAATTTGAAAATTATAATATTGAAAGAATAAATAAAAAAAATAATTCTCCATATTTTGACTATACAAATGAATTTCTACGATTACTATACACTGAAGAACAAATAAAATTTTTTAATATTGACAAATTAATAAATGATAGAATAAAAAAGGATAATTTTTTTGAAGAAAAAATTAGAGTAAGTAACAATATTTCTATTTATAAGTTATCATATCTTTATTTTAATGATAAATTAAAAAGATTAAGACTTGATTATATTTTTCATTTAATATTGTCAAAAAGTTTTAAAAATAATAATATTGAAGAAACTAATCAAAATGAAAATACAAGTTTTTTTTACATTTATGAACAGTTATTTTTATTATACATTTCACACTTTAAATACTATATTTTTTCTTTTTTTTTATATTCTTTTGTAAAATATACAAAAGGTAGTAATAATAAAAATAATGATACTAATCAATGTGAATTTTTATTTAATTACGAAGATAATTTGAAGAATTTATCAAGTGTAGTTTCCTATATTATAAACTTTATAAATAATGTTTTAACTCGTTTAGGTGTTATATTAAGAAAAGAAGGAACCAAATATAATGAAAAAATAAAAAGTACTAAAAATGAAGAAATATATAATTATGAAATAATTAATGATATTCTAAAAACGAAATTTTTTTTTAAATATGTGAATTCTCAACACATTGATTTTATTTTGTCTTGTATTATTTTATTAAATATATGCAATCAAAATTATATGCAATCTTATTTTTACTTTAATAACATTTATAATGATTTTTTTTATGTTTTTAAAAAGTATAACACTTCTATTAATATATGGAAAGAGCGTAAGAAATATTATTCATTTATCTTTTTCTGTTTTATATATTTTATATAACTTATTTTATATTATTTTATATAATTTATTTTATATTATTTTATATAATTTATTTTTTCTTTTTTTTTTTTTTTTCTGTGTTAGTTAAAAGTAAAAATTACTTTAGATTTTTTGAAGATATGAAGAAGTTATCTATTATTGAAAGATTTGCACTTTTTTTTAATATAAAAAATATAAGAGTTGACTATATATATAGTATATTATATTCAGCAAATAATAGAAATAAGTTTTCTTTAAATATAAAATATTTAGATGAATGTTTAAATTTTTATAATTTAAAAAGGACAACATACCTATTAAAATGCTTAGGAATAAAAATAGAAAATGAAAGAATTTTTTTCAATATGTCAAATAAAGTAAGTGAAGAAAATAATAAATCAAGATGTTTTCTTTTAGATAATAAAAGTGAATGTTTGAAATCTTTCTTTAAAATTTATGAAGAATCCATTGAGGATTATACTTATATTATTTATCAAGAAAAAAAATTTAATCAAAACATATGTTTTACTAAATTTGATATACCAAAATTAATTTGCTTTTACGAATAAAAATAAATTGTATAAAAAATATAATTTTTGTTTTAACTTCTATAAGTTACTATAATTTTTTTTTATTTTTGTTATTTTATTTTATTTTTTTTTTTTTATATATAGTTACTTTATTAATTCCCTTTTTGTATCAAATAAAATTATCTTGTCTTTTTATGTAAATTTATGAAATATTGATGAAACAGTTTTTTTATATTATATATTACCTGCGATATATATTTTTTACATTCTAAACTTTAAATTTTTATGTAGAGAATAAAAAAAAAAATAAAATAAAAATAAATAAATATATAGAAAGAGAAAAAGAAAATTAAAAGGAATATTTCTGTTTTAATTTATTGAATCTTCTCTTTTTTCGTTATTATTTAAATTATTAATTTGATTAATTTTATCGTTTAAATAACTTTTATCTTTTATATTGTTTTTATTTTTCTCATTATTTAAATGAATTTTATTTTCATTATTATTTTCTTTTGATATTTCACCTTTACCGTATAACCAAATGTAATTAACTACATAAGGATCAACTACGCTATTATAAAATAAAGCTTCTTTACTTCCCATATTTAAAAAAAAAACTTTCTGAAAAAAAAAAAATTTATAAAAGAAAAATAACTTCAGTAATGTTAAGCATTTTCATAGAGTAAAATGTATTGAATAATATTAAACATTTTCTATAAAAAAAAAAAAATTCTAATAAGAAAAATACTTTATATAAATCTAACGATTAGTATAATTAAAATTAAGATTTTATAAGTACATGATATTTATTTTATTTTTTTTTTTTAAGCTAGAAAAAGAAACAAATAGAAAATATTTATTCCTAATAATATTTAAAGTACAAAAATATATAATTCAAGTGATAGAAGCAATAGTATTACTTAAGATTTTTATAGAAAATTTTTAAATTATAAAATAAATAATAATTTTAATAATATTTTTAAAGTTTTTTTTTTTTTAAACTTCTGTCTATATATTTACTTATTTCTCAGCTGATTATAGAGCACTGTAATAAAAAAAAAAAGAGAAAATTAGAAATATAGTAAATAAATAATATATATAATACTAATAAAATTCTTTTATAAAAAATAGTATTACCTTTTATGTTAAAAAATATGTAAATATTCAATTCTATAAAATAAATATATATATATATATATATATATATATATATATATATACTTTTAATATTAGACTGTTGAATATATTTTTACTTTATAAAATTAGAAAAATAAGTGTAATTTCATTTTACAAAATTGTCCTTTTACCATTTTTCTTTTCTTTTTTTTTTTTTTTTTATTATCAATTAAAAATTTTTATATTTCTAGAATTTATTTTTAAAAATTGCTTTTTCTTTTTGCTTTTGATGTATGGTATCCTTCTAATATTTATCTTAAAAAAAAATATGAGAAAATAATATTTTTTAGGGTCTTTTTTTTATAAAAAAAAAAATAATTATCATAAATTTAAATAATTCAATTTAAAGGTTAAATTATTTATAGCTATTAAAGAAAATTTTTTTTTTATGTATTTAAAAAAAAGAAAATGTAAAACATGTTTTTTCTTTGAATATAATTTCCTATTTTCCTTTTACTTTTCTCATTCATGATTCTTTTTTATCTTACTTCTTGACTTTCATTTTCATTTATATATTTTTTTTAATTAGATGAATAAAGATAATCTAAGTCAAAATGTAAGAAGAGTATTAGAAAAGAGAGAAAAAAAAAAGTTGAAAGAAGAAAAAGAATTGTATATGGCAACTAAAGTGATAAGCTCCCAAAATAATATTCTCAGAAAAATAATAGCACAAAAACAATCATCATCTATTAGTTTTGTTAATCAATTAAAAAATATAAATAAATCATTACCTCAAACAAAAGGTAAAAATGAAAAAAATTATATGAAAGAAAACCGTTTAAAAATTCAAGAGAAAATAAATCTTCAAAAAAAGTTATTAGAAAAAAAAGAGGAAATAAAAAATAAAAAACCTTTTAAGATGAAAAAATTTGAAAAAATCACTTCGAAAGTAGCAAAAACTTTAAGAAGAGGTGAATATGAAGATGAAAATGAAAAAAAGGAAAGCACTAAAAAAGAAGACAAAAAAGAAATAGAAGGAGAAATAAATAAAGATAAGCTGGAAGAACAAGAGGGAAAAGAATATGAAGAAGCCGAAGAATATGAAGAAGCTGAGGAATATGAAGAAGTTGAAGAGTATGAAGAAGGAAGTAATGAAGAAGAATATGAAGGGGATGAAGTAGAAGCTGAAGAAGAATACGAATATGAATATGAAGGAGATGATAAAGAACATGAAGAAATAGAAGAGGATCAAGAGGAAGAAGAAATAGAAATGGGAGGAGATGAAGAAGAAGTGGAATATGAGGAAGAGGTGGAGGAAAATGAAAAAAGAGAAGATGAAATAGTAAAAAAAGAAAAAAGTATAATAGATAAATTTAAAAAAAAAGAAAACGATGTAAAAGATGAAAAAATGAGAAAAGAGAAATTACATAAAAATTATGGGAAGCTACCTAATTATATATTAAAAAAAAAAAAAGATGTCATTGATGAATCTGCTGATATACCTAAAGGATATAGAGTTTTAAAAAACGATGAGAGAAGTTACGTTTTAAAGGAGTTACATTCACAATTAAAAGAAGTTAATGAAGAATATAAAAATAACAAAGATAAAATTAAAAAAATAGAACTTGGAAAAAAATTAAAAGAAATAAAAGAGTCCATTGAACTATTTAGCAATCCCTATGTTCTTGTAGATAAAAACTTTTAATAAAAAAAGAAAAAAGTATTTTATTTTTATTATTATTATTATTATTTTTTTTTTTTAGTTTATCTTTTCATTATTTTATTATATTGTATTATTCTTTTTTTTTTTATGTAGCATCAAATTAAAAACATAAAAAATTTATAAGAATATTATATTTTATAGATTATATATTAATATTGAAATTGTCTAAGAAAAAAGAAAAAGTTTTAATACAAAAAAAGAAAGAAAAAGTAAAATAATAATGCATCAATATAATTTATTTCTGAAAAGTATAAATTATACAATGATATATATTATGTAAGCATTAGTTAATATAAAAAAAAAAAAAAAATGTAATATAAATCTTTTAATTGGATAAAATTGTATAAAAACAAACAAAACATTACGATTATATTTACATTTTGTTTCTTTTTTTTTTTAATTCTCATAAAATTTTCTGAAATGTAAAAAAAAAAATTTTTTTTATTGTCTTAAGTGAGCAGTCAATCTATCAGGTAATGTATCCATAACACATGTTCCTAAGACAAAAGAAGAAAAAATTAAATTAAAATAAAATAGTAATATAGATAAGTTTAATAATAATAATAATAATAATATTAGTCTTAATTGTGGTAAGACATATTTACATAAGCTCTTAATATGAATTGAAATATAAAAAAAAAATTTTATATCTTTTTTTTTTTTTTATTACCTCTTTGTCTTTGATCATCCCATTCTTCAAGTTGTTCGGCAGTGCAAGCAATCTGTGCACGGTAATATTGAAATCTATAAAAAAAAAAAAAAGAATGTTATAATTAAGATAAACGAGTATTTATATATATATAAATTCAAATATTTGTATTGATTTCTATATTTGAAGGAATTACTTGCAACGAGGATGGTCATCACCCAATTCTTTTGCGCATCTGCAGAATAATGTATATCTATAAGCACAATGGTTATATTGATTTATTTGTAAAAAGCGAGGATCCTGAAAGAAAGAAAAATGTAAATTAACATATTTTAATTTTAATTCATAGCAAATTTGATTAAATAATTATAAAAAAAAAAAAATGATTTGAATCTATAGTATATATAAATATATAATATGTGGGATATTTCTTTTTGTAACAAAAACAAAAATACTTATTTGTAAACTCACACTTGCATGAGGATTCTGAGAAGTTAGTTCATCATAATTCTTTATAAATTTATGACTTAAATAATTAGATTCACTCATTTTACTAATAGTGATTTTTATTATTTTCTTATATATATGTATATATTTATATTTTATAGATATATAAAAAAAATTAACTAAATGTATAATTTTTTCATTAGTACTACTAAAAAAAAAATAATATAAAATGTTTTGCTATATTCCTATAAAAATTGTTCAGTTCTTTTCTTAATTACAGAAATTTTCATACATTTTATTTTTTTTTAAGAAAATTATTATTCAATTTAATATTTATTTTTATTAAAATTTTACGTTTAATTTTGCAGGCATTTAATTCTTTTTTTCTTATAAATATATTTTTTTTTTTTAATATAAAAATATGCTAAACTCATATTTTTTTACTTATTGCACTTAGAAATCATAAAAAGCAAAAAATGGTGTTGATTAAATTATATATATATATTTTTTAGTTTAATATAAATTTTATATTATTTTTATTAAAAGTTTTATAATTATAGAAAATTAACGTAAATTCATTAAAATTCTCTATTCAGTGTTTTTTAAAATATTTGAAGTGTTTTAATAATTCTAATATCAAGCATTTTTTTAAGAAAATATATATATACTCTTTTATTTTTTATTTTTTTTTAATTTTTAAATATTATATTTATTTACCGTCTTAATTTTTTAAAATATTTATTCTATTTTATTTTATTACATCGCTAACATTTTCTTTTTTCGTTTTGTTTTATTTTGTATTATTTTAATTCATTTCATATATTTATATTTATCTTTTAATTTATACTTTTTGTTTGAACTTAATTCAACTTTCATTTCATCTCTATTTTTTTCATAATTATTTTTATTTTTTACTTATATTTTTTTTATTTACAATTTTTTTTTTTTTTTCTGGAATTTTAAAATATTGCCAGTTAAAATAGTGTACATATGTTTTATTATATATATAAAAGTTAACTTTTTTTTTAATATTTTAAGGATATTTATTGTCTTTTTAATTTTATTTATTAACACTTTTGTGTGGGATATATTTATTTTATCTCTTTTTTTTATTTACAAATGCTTTGGCATTATACATTTATATTTGTGTAAAGATAAGTTCTGGCAAGTTTTAAGATACATGCATAGAATATTTTGTTTTATCTAATTTTGTAAAATGAAAATTGTATGATATTCATTAAAAACATTATACCCCCGTAAGTGATTTATGAAGTAATTAATTTGTGCAATATTATTAAGAAAAAAAAAAAAAAGTGAATAGCATATATGAAAATTAAAATAAAAATTAAATATTTTAAAAGTCATTAAAAATAAGTAAATAATAATAAAGTCATATTTTATAAAAAATATGTAAAAATATAAGAAATGTAATGTAGTATATTCAAAAGATATTGTTCAAAATATTTATGAAGTTTTTTAAAAGAATTTTAAATAAGAATTATTATATATTATAAATATATAAAATACAGTTGTATAATATTATAGAAGTGATTATATATTGTGGTATAGGTGTTTTGATAGTAAATTTTTTCATAATATAAAGGAATATACAAAATATGATTGTTCATATTAAATAATATATATATATATATATATATATATATATATATATATATATATATATATATATATATATATATATTTTATTTATGTTCTCATTTTTTATTTTCAAGTAGAAAAAATGAAAAAAAAAAGAAATGATATAAACACCTTTAGTTTGTGTAAAAAAAAATATATAATTACAGGTGTAACTCTATTATCCTTTATTATTATGTTTCAATATAAATATCATGAAGTATTATCAATATATGACGATAAAATAAATGTTAAACAAAGTAGTAAGTTGTTTTGGTCACGTTTATTATTCGGAAGAACGCGAAGTAGAATTACCGGGAAAATTTTGAATATTGAAATTCCCTCTTCCTATCGTTTGCTGGTTTATAATTCTTTAATAAAATATATGCATATAAATAGAGATGAAATAAAATATCCTATTGAATCATATAGATCTATTGCCGATTTTTTTTCGAGATATATAAGAGAAGAAACAAGACCAATTGAGGATATTAGTGATTATTCAATTGCTAGTCCTTGTGATAGTGAAATTGTTGATTTTGGAGAATTAAAAACAGATTATCTTGAAAATATTAAGGGATTAAAATTTAATATAAAAAAGTTTTTAGGATCTAATTTTCAAAAAAAATATAATGATGATTCTACTAAATTTTATTATGTCATTTTTTATTTAAGTCCGAGGCAGTATCATCATTTCCATGCCCCATTTAATTTTAAATATAAAATAAGAAGACATATATCAGGAGAATTGTTTCCTGTTTTTAAGGGAATGTTCAAATTTATTAATAATTTATTTGATATAAATGAACGAGTTATATTAGCAGGAGAATGGAAGGGAGGAAATGTTTATTATGCAGCTGTTAGTGCATATAATGTTGGAAATATTAAAATTGTAAATGATAATGATTTGCTAACTAATAATTTAAGAACACAGTTAAGCTATATGGGTGGAGACATTGACACAAAGATATATGATAACTATAAAAATTTGGAAATTGGAGATGAATTAGGAGAATTTAAAATGGGATCATCTATTGTTTTAATATTTGAAAATAAAAGTGATTTTTTATGGAATATCAAACATAATCAAAATATTTCTGTTGGTCAAAGAATAGGAGGAATCAATAATACAGTAGAATCAACAGATAGATTTATTAGATATAGAAGTTAAGAAATATTTAGATGCATGCCAACTTTAATGCTATCTCTAATATTTTTTCATTTTTTAAAATTATTAAAATAGATAATATATATATATTTACATATCGATTTTATATGTAATATAAAGATTTGTATAAATGTACATTGTTGTGAACTATTTTTTAATTAAATATTTTGATATTTTTATAAAAGTTAATTATATTTACTATTATTAATTTATTTATATTTTATTTAATTTTTTTTTTTAACTTTAACGAACAAATACATATAAAAAATGAATATAAATTAATGCGAATATCTTGTGTTAAAATTTGACAAATTCAGAACGTTATGCCTGAAAATAAAATGAGATTATTATTTAAAGTAAAATAATAGTAATATGTAAAAATAAAATTTTAAGTTTATATATATTTATTATATTTTTTAATGGATTTTTTATTAACAAATAGTTAACTGTGTTATTTTTTTCACATAAATTGTTTTATCTCAAGCTCATATATTTTACAAAAAAAAAAAAAAGAAAAAAAGAAAAAACAATATATATAAACTCATGAATGTAATAATGTTCTAGTAGAAATATATTTTCTTTATTTATTTAAACTTAAGTTAGAAATATTATTTGGTTTTTCATTTCCCCATTTTCCTTCAAGAAACATTTGTCTATATGTAACATTTCCAGTAGGCCAACGAACATATTGATCATCATTATATAATTTCATATTTTCTTCAATTAAATTTAAATCAAAAACATCATCTACGTCGGGATCATTTGGAAATGGATCGTTTCCATCACTTAATGAATATAATACACGTACATGCATAAATATTTGATCGCATTCTCCACATCTATATAAAAATCCTTCTCTACAACGAAAAAATAAAGGAACGTGCTCATTTTCCCCTGTACCCCCTGTACAGCAGACTACTCTTTCTGTATGAACACTCGGGATTATAACTGGATTTTCAATAGTACCAAATGGGCCAACGAAAGGAGAAGATTTTAAGTATTCGTAAAACTCTAGTAATGCTAGCATATGCTCATTATCTGGGTTTGCAATCTGAGTTAAATAATTATTTTTTTTAATTTAGTATAATATATATATTTACATTTTTTTTTAATGATTATAAGATGATAAAAACATTAAGGATATGAATATAAATAAATTTATTATGTATAATAAAATATCATGAATCTAATATATTTTATATATATATAATAGCAGATTAATATATATTTTTAACCTGCATTCCCATATCGACAGCTAATTGCTTATATGATTTTTTAATTAACTTCTCATAATTAAGTAAATTAGTTTCACTTCTTATTTTCCAATACCAGTAACTTTGAATAAAATCAAGAGATTTCTTATCCTTTTTTAATATTTCACTTATATTTTCTGGAAAAGTATCTAAAGGAAGTTCATAGTCTTCTGGTAATGTACGAGCAAAATGCAAATAAGTTCGTTTTTGTATATTTCTTAAACATACAATATCATTTCTATATAATTTATTATACTTTATTTTATCACAATAATTTGAAATGCTTCTCTTTCCTATATTTTCAACTTTACATGAGATGTTTTTTACTATTCTACCCCAGATCATTTTATTTAAAAAGAACTATAAAGTTTAAAAAAAAAATTTAAAAATTCATATGTACATTAAGCGAATTTTTCTATTTCTTAACAAAAAAAGAAATATAATTTATAAATAAATATCTCGAGTATTATTGCATAAAAAATTAAGATATTTTAAAGATATAATAAAATATGTTTATATGTCATATTTTGAAGTTTATTTTTAAATGATTCAAAATAAAAAAGTTATTATTTTTATGTATTTTTAATTTTCTAATAAAATTTTTTTTGGAAAGAAAAAATAAACAGCAATATAAAAAAAGAAAAAAGAAAAAAGAAAAAAGAAAAAAAAATTTTATAATTTATATTTAACAAATTGAGCAAACAGAAAAAAAAAAAAAAATAATTCGTTGAATTGTGAAAATATTTTTATTTAAATAAAATTTCTTTAGTACTTGTAATTTATTTTTATTTAAAGTAAAATTAATTGAACAATTTAATAAAGTAAATTTTTAAAATATATGTAAAAGCTTATTATTGATAATCACTTAATAACATAAATGTATATATCTATTACAGTTCAATATTCATCATTTCATCTTCCAAATATGAGTAGAAAAAAATGAAAAAAATTAGGAGTTTAACAGAAACAAAATTTTCTTTTTTTATATGTGTAATGCTGAAATAATGTTATTAAATAAAAAATACTTTTTCCTTTTCTTATAATTTCAGTGATTTTTATAAATTTCAGTGCGCACAATTCAAGTTTTTTTTTTCTTTTGTAACTAAAAATTATTAAAACGGAATTTCACAGGATATAAAAATTCCATTTATTTAAGTATCAGAAGAAAGATTCATTAATTTAATCAACAAAACAGGAGAGTAAAAATATTTTTTTCGTTTTATAATTTTTTTATATTACATATTAAAATTTATTATGGCATATTAAGTTATTTTCTATCAGTGATATATATTCGTTAATTTATTTTTTTCTTTTATCCTATTTCATTTTTTTTTATTTTATTTCATTTTTTCTTTTTTTTTTTTTTTGTATGAAACGAATTAAAATTCCAATTGCTTTAAATTTAAAAGAGTATTTTTAAAATATGTGAAAATAAATATTATTTAATTATTTCATTTCCTTATTATATTGTGACATGTAATAGTTATAATTTTTTTTATATAATTAGGATAATATGTGAGGAATATATTTCCTTCTTCGTTTCGTAGATTTTTATATTTAGACAAAAAAAAAAAAAATTATATATACATGTGTATAAATATATAAATACAGACTGTTATAATCCATTTAGTATTAATATAAGTGTTTCATTTATTATAGCTTTTCATTATTATTAAAAAATAAATTAAAAGAAAACTCTCTTTTTCCTCTACTTCATTTACAATATATATTATTCCCTTTTTAAAAAAGGGAAATAATGAACACTAAAGATTTAGAAAAGCAAATAGAAATTTTAAAGAAGTGCCAGTTGTTAGGAGAAAAAGAAGTGAAAATTTTATGTAACGAAGCAAAAGCTTTATTAGTAAAAGAAGAAAATATCAGATATGTAGATTTACCAGTAATTATATGTGGGGATATACATGGACAATTTCACGATTTGAAAGAATTATTTAATATAGGTAATGAGTTGCCAGAAGTTAACTATATATTCTTAGGAGATTATGTAGATAGGGGAAAATATAGTATTGAAACATTTTTACTATTGCTAGCATTAAAATTAAGGTATCCTGATCAAATAACTCTAATAAGAGGAAATCATGAAAGTAGACAAATTACTGAAGTTTATGGTTTTTATGATGAATGCATAAAAAAATACGGATCAATTAACGTATGGAAATATTGCACTGAAGTTTTTGATTATTTGTCAATTGGTGCATTAATTGAAAATAATTATTTTTGTATACATGGTGGATTATCACCATATTTTGATAAGATTGATGAATTAAAGAAAATACAAAGATTTCAAGAAATTCCAAGAAGTGGGTCGTTATGTGATATTATGTGGTCAGATCCATCAGATAAAAATGGATGGGATAAAAGCCCAAGAGGAGCAGGATATTTGTTTGGGCCTGATATTGTTCAGAAATTCTGTCATGTTAATAATATTGAGATAATAGCTAGAGCTCACCAATTGGTTATGGAAGGATATAAATGGTGGTTTAATAGAAGATTGGTGACTGTATGGTCAGCTCCCAATTATTGCTACCGTTGTGGAAACTTAGCCAGTATAATGGAAATTGATGAAAATTCCATTTTTAATTTTAAATGCTTTGGACCATCTATTATTGAAAGTAATTCAAACGAATTTGTTAAAAAATACCCTCCTATATATTTCTCTTAAGAAAAAATTGTCTTATTATTAAAGAAAAAATAAACGTAAAAATAACAAAAAGTAATTTAAAGGAAAAAATTAAAAAAAAAGTTTATTTGTATATACATTTGTTTATAAACATATTTTTTTCAGTAATATTTCATCATAATTTAAACTTTTTATCATTATTTTTAATTATATAATATTATATATTTACGTGTGCATTTTGAAGATTAATTCATAAAATCTTAAGCATATAATGTTTTTTTCGTTTTCCATAGATAAATAATAAAAAATAGAAAACTGCTTTTAATGGTATAAATTGATAACGTTTCCTTAATTTTTTAAACAATTAATTTGTTTTTTTTAATAAATTAGATTTTTTTTTTTTTTTAAATAAAATTTTATATTAACTTCAGTAAAAAACAAAAAAACACACTTCTTAAAAAATATTTTATACATTTAAATAATATGGTTATTAGCATATTTTATATCTCAGTAAAACAATTTTACATTTTTTTTTATTTTTTTAAATCTGTATAATAGTGACGTGTGTGTACACATTTTCATTATACCTTTTTTCTCTTATATTTTTAGATAAAAACTTAGTATAAGCAAAAGAAGAAAAAAAAATTTAAAGGGCATACAAGATATATTGGCATTTTTTAAATAAGTTACATTTTTTTTTTTGTCATATGGATTTAAAAAATAAAATTTTTTAAATAAAAGAACAGTTATATGAATATTAAAATGGAATATATACCAAAAAAAAAAAAAAGAAATTGCGAATTTTATCTATAGCAATTCTGAAAATCTATTAGTAAATTTAATTTTAATAAAAAAAAAAAAATAAATAATAAAATGAAAAAATAAAATAAGACAAAAATAAGTGTTCAAATATATAGACATTATTTACAATAAGTGTACTTATATATACATATATATATTTTAGGAATAATAAATATATTTAGTAATCGTGTTTTTTTCTTTTTTTTTCACGTGTAATTAATTTCTATTTTCTCTATAATTCATGTGTTTTGTGCATATAATAAAACTTATTATATATAATTTTTTATTATTTTAATATATATATATGTTTTTCTTTTTTTCATTTGACTTTTTTAATTTATTGTATCAAATTTATGCAATTTTTTTCTCCATAAATTGTATTTTGCTTGAAATTTTGCATTGGTTATATTTTCATATGCATTAGGTGTACTTGGATCATCTTCCATTCTTTCATCATATCTTACAAGCTTAACATAATTTTTATATTCTTTTGTTGATTTTCCAACGGCTATTTCTTTTAAGCGACTACTTACTCGATTACTATTTACATTATTTAATGATTCATTAAAATTATTTCTTATATCTCCTATGTAACTAATAAAATTATTATTGAAATTATTAAATTTTTCTAAATTTATGTTTTTATTAATCATATTATTAAAGGGATCCATGATACTGTTATTTTTATCTATTTTTTTAAAATTATTATTATTATTCTTTTCTTCTTCAGATATTTTTTTATTGAGATCTAATCCTTTTAAATTTGTTTTCATTTCATTATTTTTACTGAAGTCACTAGAAATAATATCATCATCGTTTCTACTTTTTTTATTGTCATTTACATTTTCCTTTAATCTATTTTTCACCTTTTTTGTTGGATTTAATGGAATATTATTTTCATCAACTGTTACTTCATGAGATTGAGTATAATCAAATTTAGAAATGCTATTGTCAATATTTAAATTCCTATCTTTTCTTTTTTTACATTTAGAAATAGTATCTGCATTTTGACTCTCTACATTATTAATTAAACTGTTGTTCTCATTTTCTTCAATTATTTTATTTTTATTTACGTTTTTAGGAGTAGCAACTGAATTTGATTCATCTAGATTGTTATCTCCATTTTTCTTTCCTTTTTTTTCTATGATATACTTAGAAAAGAAAGAATTTTTTACTGTTTTTTGATCTAAGGGAACGTTTATAATTTTCTTATTTTTGTTTACTTTAGAATCAGATGAATTAGAAGAATTCTTTTTTTTATTCATTTTAGAAACATAATTGGAATTATTATTATTTTTATCTTTAGAAACAATATTTGGATCTTTATTATTATAAACATTAAGGTCTTTATTTTCATTTTTTTCATTTATTTGTTCAATTTTTTCTTTATGTATTTTATTAGAATTATTGTTATTAGTCACTCTTTCCTCATTTTTTTCATCATTCATTTTACATTTTATTTTATTGTCCAACTCATAATCATTCGCATTGTCATCTTTATGTAATAATTGATTACCGTTAATTTCTTTGTTATCCTTTGGTTCTTTTTCTATATTTTTTTTTTCATTATTACTAATTATTTTATTTACATTATCGTTTTTATTTGTTTGGGTATCAGCAAATTCTCCTTTTTTTTCCTTGTTATCTGTTATACACATATTTTTTATTTTTAAATTTATTCCTACATTACTATTATCTAAATCACCATTATAAGAATTTAAGAAACTATTATTTAAATCATTTTTTTTATTATTTATTTTTTTTTTTTTTAATTGATCATTGATATCATCATTATTAGCTATGGAATGTGAAAAGTCTAAAAAAAAAAAAAAATAGAAAATGGACACAATATTATATCAATAAATAAGGAAAAATGAAGAAAAATTCATAGGAACACATAAAGAGTTTAAAAAATTGTATATATTTATTAATTTTTATGAAGTTTTATTTTAATTAAAAGTTTTATTCAGGTTATAATAAATAAAAATAAAAAAAAAAAAAAAAAATTAAATATAAATAACTTAAATTACATATTACAATAATATTCAATGAATAATTGTATTATTTTATTTTTTTTATTACTTGATTCGCTTGACAATAAATCTACCCATCTAATTGTAGACATTTTTTTGATATTGTTTCGTATACTTTCTATTAATTTTGTTTTTTGTTTTTTTCTTATAATTTTTGTTATGATTGATTTAAACTTTTTTATTAATTTTATTATTTACTGTTCTATTTTAAATTATAAAATATAAAAAGATAAAATATATGCATAAATATAGATATAAATAAATATAATAATGCACTTATGCTAGCTTCTTAAAATGAGGAAATAAATAATAAAAATAATTATCCTATTTTTAATATCAATAAAAATAGTGTTTTATGCGATTATAACATAAAAAATTTGGTATCTCTTAAGTAAAAATTTTAAAGGAAATCAATATATATAAATTGAGAAAAGAAAAAAATGAATCACACATAGTATTTAAATTAATATATATATATAGCAATCAACTTAGTACTTAAAATAATAAAGTAGTTATATATTTAAAATTGTTGTAAAATTAGTATAAAAAAAAAAAAAAATTCTTGTGTACATATAGGTATATATAGCTTGTATATGTATTTATATATATATATATATATATATAGGTTAATATAAATGATTTTATCAAAATAAGAATATAAATATATTTGAGATAATTTTAGTATTTTTTTAAAGTAAATTATTCAAAATTAATTTGAAATAATATAAAAAAATATTATATTTAAATAACATTTAATAAAGTCGTCTTTAAATGTTTTTAAACGAGATTTGGCGTATCTATCAGTATTCATATGTATAGTTGAAATGTATTTTTTTAAAAAATAATCACAAATTATATATTGTAATAGTTAACATGATTTTTTTTAAAAAAATATAATTGTTTTTTAATTGTTTTTTTTTTTTTCTTCAATATATATATTATTTATATATATATATATTCATATATATTTATATATAAAAATTTTTTTTTTTTTTTTTTTGAACAAAAATGGATTTCAATTTGTCAAGAGTTTACATAAAAAAAAAAAAAAGAAGAAATAAAAATATTAAATAGAAATATTGAATAAACACCAATTTATGATAAATAAAGAATAATTTATTTTCAAAAGAATACTTGTAATTTTTTATTTTTACATATTTATTTAGTTAATTTACTTTTTTACTTTTTCAGTTAAATATTATTGTTACAATTAATGAGCTTTTTGTTTCCTAAATTTTGATTATAGAGGCATATTAATATATACAATTCCTAGCAACATTTTTTCAAAAAAAAAAAAATAATTTAAAGAATTGTTTTAAACTTCAGTGAAAATAACTTTAAAGGATATTAGACATAATAAATTAAGTTCAGAAGTAGATATATTTTATTTTTTTTTTTAGTTTTATTCATGATTAGTTAAAATATACACACGTTTTAATCATTTAAAGAAATGTGTGCATATTTATTCATTTTTTTTTTTTTAAATTCATAAAGGAAAAATAAATAATTTTTTATAATGAAAAGGAGAAACATTATGGAAAAAAAACAGTTATAAAAAGTATCTTTATTATTTTTTGAAAATATAAAATTACAAAGATGACACATTGAATTTTGACGATATTAATTTTAAATTTACATATGCATTAGTTATTAAATTTAAATTAATTTCATTGTAGTAAGATAAATTTTATATAATGAATACTTAGTAAAAAAATTATTTTTTCTCTTTCTTTTTTTAATATACAGAAATATAAGGTATTAATATTTTTCTTATCTTAATTTTTCTTAAATTTTTTTTTTTGTAAAGAGTATAAAAAAATAATACATATATTTATATATTCTATGAAGTTAACTATTTTTACTGAAAATAAGTTTTTAATACTATAAAAAGAAATAGAAAATATATTTTATTAGAAAATAATATAATATAAAAATAGAACATATATTTATTAAAAATATAAAAAAGAAATATATATAAAATTAAAGAAGTATATTGAAATTTTACTATTTATTGTAATAAATAGTTTAAATTTTAGAATAAAATAATTTTTATTTGCTGTTTCTTCAACAAAATAATAGAAAAAGTAATTAAAATCATGAATGATACAGATAAATTTGAGGTAATTTGTAGCATATTGCTTTACCTGAAAACAACTATATTTTTATTTCAATTTTTTTTTCTTTAAGTAAATTTTAAAAATTATTTAAACAATAAATATGTTTATAGGAAGAATTTGATATTGAACAAATGGAAGAAATAGGAAAACAAGTAATTTTTTTTTTTAACCTAATAAAATAAATATCTTTTAATATAAAAATATATTTTTATAAGATTTACTTTTCATAAATTATTCTTTTCTTGATTATTTTAAATTTTTTTAAATAAAATTTATAAAAGACTATTTCTCAATTTCTCGAAAAAATGTATTATAATGAAGAAAAAACAAATTTCTGGGTATCACAAATTTTAGATACAACTCTAAAAGAGTTATCTAAACTAAATAAGCCATTTAAATATGTTGGTAATTTTTTTTTTTCTTATATGTTTAAAAATACAATGATTATTTTATCTTAATATGTAAAGGGAATAAAAAATAGATGTATTAATATGTTAAGAAATAACGGTAGATTAATTAAATTAGTAAATTAAAACAGTATATTATAGAAATTTTGTTTATGTAATAGCATTATTTTAAAAAAATTATGTTTCATTAGATTATTACAGTATATTATATATTATATTAATAAACTTGAAATAACAAGAACATAACTTTATATAAAGCTCTTTTAGATTAAATTTGAAAGCTAATAAAATGGCTATTTATTTTCTTATATTTTAGCTACATGCATATTAATGGAGAAAAATGGATCACCTTTAACTACTTCTAATGTTTGCTTATGGGATGAAAATTCTGACGGTTTTCAAATTATTAAATGAAAAAAAAAATAAAATAATTAATATATAATAAAAAAAGAAAAAGAAAAAAAAAAAAAATTTTTAAAGAATAATAAAATAATTAAAAAAGAAATATAAAACCATGCACACACAAATATGTATTTATTTATAAATATCTTTTGGAAAAAAAGACTTTGAAATTATTAGAATACTTAACAAAACAATAAATTATATAAAATAAATTATTAATTCTTTTTTTTTTTTTACTATTTATATAAAAATGATTTTATTTTTTATTTTTTTTTTAAATTTTATAGGATTATGTAGTGTTCAAATGGGTAATGAAACCTTAGATTGTATTCTTTGTATATATGCTATTAAAACATGATTTTTTTTTTTTTTATTTCAATATTTTATTATTCTCATAATTTTCATTTTATTAATAATGATTATTTTTTTTTTTTTTTTTATTTTAAAATTAATATTTTATATTTTTTTTTTTTTAAATCCATTCTGTTTAATTAATTTTAAATATATTATGCAAATACCTTATTGTATCTAAGTCAATATATTTTTATAAGAATATACTCAAAAAATTTATAACATTAGCACTGGAAATTTCTATTTCTATTTTTATTTTCCCAAATTGAATGTTAATTTACTTAATATTCATCGTTACTTTATTTTTTTTTATCATTATAAATTCGTAATATATAAAAATTTCCTAATCTTTAAAAAAAAAGAAGAAAAAAGAAAAATACATTTAAAATTAAAAAACTTATAAATATATATTACTTTAAAAAAAATAAAAGAAAAAGAAAAAAATGGAAGAAATCTATGAAAATTTAAAAATAATTGATTATAGTTTAATATGTTTTTTAAATAAATATAGAATTATACATAAATATATAAAATATTTGTCAGATATTTTTGTAAATACAATTTATGAATATAACAGATTAATAAATAAAATTATACTTATATATAAACAAAATATTTATAATGCCTTTCATAATAATTTCATTAACTTCAAAGAAAATGAGGAAAAACAGAAAGAACAAGTAAAAGCTTAATAGATATTTATTATTCTAATGTTAGAATAATATATGTAATAATTTCATTAGCAATTATTATAAGTGCCTTGTAAAAGAGCAAGTTAATTTTGTATTTGTTTTTCTTTAAATGCTTATAAAATTAAGAAAAAATTTTAGAATATTTGTAAAAAAAAAATATAAATAAATAAAAAAAATAAAAAAAAATAATTTTTGTTTTATAATTTATAAAATATATAATAGTCATATAATCATTTATTATATTAATTAATGCAATTTTTTCTATAAGGATAAAAATATAATTAAAATAAAAGAAAATCTAAAAAAAGCTTCAAAACTTACTAAAACTAATATAATATTTAAAGGAGATATAGAAGAAGATGGAAAAGTAAAATAAAATTAAAGAAAAAATATTTTCTTTATATATTCATATATATATTACTTATTTTTATTAGAGTATGCTATCTAGTTTTTGTTTTTTAATTATTCCTTTTATTTTATTCTCTTTATAATTTATTTTATTTCTTTTTATTTATTCAGAACACATCAGAAATGAGCACGCATTTGAAAGTTGATTTACCTTATAACATATTGGCTTTATATAAATTTAGATATTATAGAAATATATTCTTTAAGAATTATTCCACATTAAAAAAGAATGATAATTATTTAGTAAAAACATATATAATTATGTAAAATTGATAAGAGATAATATATATGCATTTTGTTTATATCTTTAATTATTTTTTTTTCTAAGATAATATTTATCAAATATCCTTATTATCAGATTTTTTATTGTTATTAAGTTGCATTTTTTATTCTTTCTTGATATTAATAGAATGCAAATGAACAAAGACAGAAATTTTTAAATAAATTGAAATTATCAGCCAAAGTAAATGATAAAGAAAAAGGGAAAAAGAAAAGTGATATCTTTAAAGATGATTATAAAAATATGATAAGAATATTAAACGAAAATTATTTTTTTAAAGAATCACAAAAGTTAAAAGAAATATTGATTATAAATAAATATTTAAATAAGGCTAAAAATATAGTAAATAATATGCCTCAGTTTTTATATAATATAATTGAAGAATTTGAATTAACTGAATCAGAATTTCAAGAAAATATGTATTTATTTATTCTTCTTGCTTTAAATAAATGGATCAAAAAGGTATTTAATTTATTTAAATATGTAACCTGACAGAAAAAAAGTTTTAGAAATAATTTTTTTTAAAATTTCATTTCATAAATTTAATTATAACCTTTAATTCCTATATTCTTTTTAGATGAGCAAAATAATATATATATGTATATATTTTTTTTAAATAATATTATTTTTCTATTTTAGATAATATTCGAATGTGAACATTTTATCTCATACTCCAAGTTAGAAGTGTATAAAAAGAAAACAGAAGAAAACGAAATATATAAAAAGTATAATGAATATTTAAACGAAATTTTACTAAGAGGAGTAGAACAAACAATAGTATTTAATGAAGAGAAATCTTTTTTTCTTCTTCCTTCAAATCTAAATTATAACATTAATACTTCCTTTTTAACTTATTATTTTTTCTATATAAATAAAAACCTATTTGATTTTTTAGAAGGGTTTTACAACAATTCAATTAAAAAAACAGGGGGAATAAATAATAATGAGAAATTGAAAATGATTTTATTATATAATCGAAAAGAAGAAAGTATATATATGAAAAATGATATATATAATTATAATT
Organism: Plasmodium relictum; assembly: GCF_900005765.1. Lineage (NCBI taxonomy): Eukaryota > Apicomplexa > Aconoidasida > Haemosporida > Plasmodiidae > Plasmodium > Plasmodium relictum. The sequence goes on along the minus strand of NC_041685.1, from coordinate 945,347 downwards.
TACGTAATGAATATAACGAAATAGACAACTGGAATAATTTGGGTTTTTTTATTGAATATGACTATATGTATCCTAACATTTTTTTAATTTGTAATTATTTATTACAAGACGAAACAAAAAATATAATAGACATAATACATAAAGTACAAGGAAATAGTTATAATTTATTGGTATATCAAGACATTTCTATAATTATTCAAATAATTTTATTTCTTTTCAAAAATTTAAAAATCGTGTTTAAAAAAGAAATAAAGGAAAAAGATGAAAAAGAAGAAAATGAAGAAAAAGAAGATGAAGAGTATGAAGACTTGCGTAAATATATTTCGAAAACTAATTTAAATCATAGTTATTCAAATAACTATGATAAGCTTTTACTTCCTTTAAGGTTAATGATATTAAATTTATTAAAATTTATACATATTATAACAAAAAGTTCTAATAGAAGTTTTATTTGTAACTTTTGGCAAAAATTGAGCATAAATGAAAATATAGGAGAGATAGACAACATGTATAGAAAAGAAAAACAAGAAATAAAAGAGAATATAAAAGAAAAAGATGAAGAAAATATTAATAATAAAGATATCACTTCCTATGACTTTATTTCATTAAAAAATCACTGTAACCAAAATAATTGTTATCTTTTTAATACAAAAAAAAAAATAAAAGGAGAATTCACTGCTTGCAGTTATAGAATAGATATTAATGAAGCAATATATAAAAGAATATTATGTTACGATTTTTATAAAATAGTTAGTGATCATGTAAAAAAAGTCAAATTTGAAATTGAAAATAGAAACAATAGAGATATGTATACTGGTATATTATTAAAAAAAAATAAATATAAAATAGAAAATGATCAGAAAATTAAAAATAATTCATTCATAAAAGGGAAAAGTATGGTAATGAAAAAGAAAATTCCTCAAAAATTGGAAGCAAAATATTTAATAAATGAAAAAAATTCTAGTATTAAAAAAATTATGTCAAAGATTGATAACAAAGACAACGTATCAAAAGATAGGCAAAAAATTACCTCAAATTCAGAAAAAAATATGAATACAATAATTTTAAAAAACAAAAAAGATACAAAGGAAATTATTAGAAATACAAAATATACTAAGGTGGATTTAGAAGAAAAAAACAAAACTTATGAAAATAGAAAAAATATTATTAAAAATTCAGTTAAACCTACCTCATTATCTATTAACGGTAAAAATCCTACTACTACATCATTAAAAAAAGGTATAAAAAAAGTTTTTAAAGTCATAAAACAAGAAGAAAAATTATAATAAAAAAAATGAAAAATATATTTTTATATAAAAGTTTAAAAATATATAATAATAAAAAGAAAAAAAAAAGGAATAATAATATAAATGTTTATTTATTTAAGAACAAATAATTATATATATATATATTAATAAATAAAATAAGTAATATAAATTATAATTTAATATTAATTTTTTTGCCTTTTCTACTCAATATATGACACTAGTTTTTTTAATACTATAAAAAAAAAAAAAAAAAATGGAAAAAACTTTATTTTCCACTTAATTTTTAGTAAACAAATTATTAGTTCTGCTTACAAAAAGTAGTGTTATTTTAGTGTGCAATATTATATAAATATATCTCTAAAACATAATGATTTTTAATAATATCTTTTATAAAAAAAAAAAAAAAATATATGGGAATAATAGATAGGATTTCGGTATAATAATAATTATTATCCACAAAAGTTGTGATTGTGTACTTTTATAACTTTATTATTTGAATTTATTTTTATTACTATAATTATATATGTATATATTTACACATTAAAAAATAAATATTGCATGCTTTATTACTATGTATTATTATTATTTTTTATTAAGGTATCCACTTATTATAAAAATCATTCCCTTTATTATCTATAACGATAAATGCAGGAAAATCAACTACATCAATTAAATGTACTGCTTCCATTCCCAAATCTTTAAAATCAATAACTTCAACTTTTTTAATATTATTTTTTGCTAAAATTGCTCCTGGGCCTCCTATACTTCCCAAGTAAAAACCATTGTATTTTTTACAAGCATTTCTAACTACTGAAGATCTATTACCTTTAGCCAAAGAAATTAAAGAACTTTTATTTTTCATTAAAACTTCAGCATAAGCATCCATTCGACCAGCTGTTGTTGGTCCAAATGAGCCACTTGCATAATTATCCGGCTTTTTTGCTGGTCCTGCATAATATATAGGATGTTTCTTAAAATAATCTGGTATTGGAATATTATCATTAATAAATTGATCTACTATTTTTTTGTGAGCTGTATCTCTAGCTACAACTAATTTTCCTGTTAATAGTAACAAAGTTGATATGGGATACTTAGATAAACATTCTAGTATTTCTTCCATATCTTGATTTAAATTTATTTTTATCCCATTGCTTTGATTTAAGTTTTGAAATGTAATTTCTGGTAAATATTTAATTGGCTCATGTTCCAATTTTTCCATGAATACTCCATTTTTATTTATTATACATTTTATTTGTCTATCAGCTGAGCATGAAACACCTATACCTATAGGACAAGAAGCAGAATGTCTTGGTAATCTAATAACCCTTACATCATGGACAAAATACTTTCCCCCGAATTGAGCTCCTATACCTAATTTTTGACTTCTTTCTAAAATTATTTTCTCACTTTCTAAATCCCTAAAAGCTTTTCCATATTCTCCCCCATCTTTTTTTAAGTCATCTAAATATCTGCAAGATGCTAATTTTACCATTTTTAAATTCATTTCAGCTGATAATCCACCAATAACAATTGCTAAATGATATGGTGGGCAGGCAGATGTCCCTATTTCTTTTATTTTATCTAATAAAAAATTATACAAAGAATCTTCATTTAATATACTTTTGGTTTGCTGAAACAAAAAAGTTTTATTTGCACTTCCACCTCCTTTAGCTATAAATATTAATTCATATTTCGGACCTTCATATATATCATTTTTATGATTTTTATTTAATTTTTCATTTGTACATAAATTATTGTTTTCTTTTTTCTCCTTTTTAATATTACTATATATCTCTATTTGGGAAGGCAAATTGTTTTTTGTATTAACTTCGTTAAACATATTTAAAGGAGATAACTGGCTATATCTGAAATTATTATTTTTATAGGCATTATAAATTCCTAAATTAAGATATTTGTGATCATAAGTTGTTAATATTTCTTCATCTTTCTTTCCTAAAACGATCGCAGTACCAGTATCTTGACAACCTGGTAAAAGCCTTTCTGAGCTTATAACAGCATTTTTTATTAAAGTCATAGCAACATATTTGTCATTTTTACTAGATTCTTTATCATTCAGTATAGTTTGTAATTGATTTAAATGCTTCTTATTTAAAAAAAATAATATTTCTTTAAATGCATATTCACATAACTTTGTTAGCACAAATGGTGGAATGTGAATGTATTCCTTAACGTCATTCTTACTTATAGCTTGTTTAGAATATATTTTTATATTACCATTTTCATCAAAAAATTTGTCTATATCAGTGAAATCATAACCATAATATTTAGTTTTATTAGTTGGATTCTCATTTATTTTAACAACTTCAATATATTTACTGAGCTCATCAATACGTGTATATTCGATATCTTCTCCTTCAAATTCTAAAATATCTAAAAATTTATTTAGTGTATTAATATTTAATTTATTTATGTTATAAACTGAATTAGTATTGAGAATTTTATTTCTACAAATTTTATTTGAAAATAAAAATGGTATGTTTTTAAAATTTAGCATTTTACACTACTTTGTTTTAAAAAAAAATTTTTTTTTTAATATTATCATAAATGTTTTCACTTATATTCATAGAATATATCTTACTTCCTACAATTTTTTTATAAAATAATTGACAAAAAAAAAATTCCTAAAAAATGTTTAATAAAAATATATATATTTTTTATCTTTTTTATTTTTTTAACCCTATATATATAAAAAAAAAAGAAAAAAAAAATAATAATAAAGAAAATTAAGTTTCTTTTTTTTATGTTCTTCTAAAAATGTATCTAGTTAATTTATATTCTTTAATATGCTTTAATGACCTTTTTGTTATTAATTATATCATTTTTTTAATAATTTCATATACATTTCCATTTTTTTTTATGTTTCATTTATATTTTTTTTTTTTTTTTAAATTATTCTTAAATGTATTTTCTATATTTAATAAAGATATTTAGTCAATTTTTTAACACTTATTTATGTAAATATATATTTTAAATGATGTTGAATGTTTTTTTTTGATAAAAACTACAGTAAATTATTTTAAGAATGTTTTTTTAAATACATAATGCATGCAAATATATATATATTTACACGTATGTTAAATTATTTTGCGAATAAATATATGAAAAAAATATATAAATGAATAAAATGTATCATATAGAGTAAACAAATAAACAAATTAACAAAGTGTAATTTAAAAAAATAACACACTTCTTTATATTTTTATAAAAATGTTTAAAAAAAAAAAATATATATATATATACATTTAATTTTAATTTTACATAAAAAAAAAGAGAGGAAATCATTTATATATATATTGGTAGTATATATAATATTTTTCTATTTAATTAAATTTGAAATATCATAACAAAATTTTCAAATGAATTGTGTAATTAAAAAATTTAGATAATAAATTATATATTTTTTAATTGGAGTAAAAAAAAAAAAGAAACTGCAAAAAAAAATACTAAAACTATATTCTAAAATCAAGAATATTATTTTAAAATATCGTAGTAATAAATTCTTATTACTTTATTAAATCATGTAAATGATATGATTATTTACTATCGAAATATTTATATATTGATTTTTTTTTTTTCAAACAAATTATTATACAATATTTAAAAAAAAAGGGGAAAAAAAAAAAAAGCTAAACTTCAGTTATTTTATATTCTCTCTTATTCTTTATTGTAAATATTTCTAATAATTCTTTACATATTTATTACTTCTATTCTTTATTTTTTATTTCTTCATTTTTGCTTAAACATTCGCATAGTCCACTGAAGCTATAAGTTAAAGGATTAAAGTTTTTTAAAATTTTTTTTCCATTTTTATTATTAAAATATAATATATGATCATCCTTTACATTAATATTAGATGAATTTTTCCTTTTATTAATTATATCATTTTTATTACTATAAATATAATTAGTAAAACCTTCATCATTTTTATAAGAAATTTCATACATTTCTGAATTATTATTTGCAATATAATTATTTTTATTTGTATCTATATAATTATTTGAATAATTATATTTTGCTAAATTAGAAATATCTATTTTATTATAATCATTGAAATAATAATTATGATCATTGCTACTAATGTTATTAGTGATATTATTTTCATTATTATTATTACTTATATTATTACAATTAATGCTATTGGTGTTATTATGTTTATTAACATGATTGTTATTATTGTTATTATTAATATTATTAGTGGTATTGTTATTATTATTGCTACCACTACTCATATTATTATTTATCATACCATTGTTTATGTTTGTATTCATTTCAACACTTTTTATATTATTATTACTATTCAACGCACATATATCTACTAAATTCATATTTTCATTAAAATTATTAGATTTATATATAAGATTTTTTCTATTTAAATATTTTAAATTATTAGAATTGCTGGAACTGTTTTCTAAACTATTAGTCATTTTATCTACATTCTTTTTATTCAAAAAATTATCTAAATTATAATTAATATTGTTAGGATTTTCGTTTATTAGAATCTTATTAATATCTTCAAAATTTGTGATATTTTCATTAATATTATTTAACTTACTTTTTATATTATCATTAATTCTATTTATATCAATATTATTCATAAAATTCATGTTATTTACATTTAACATATACATATTTCTTTTATGTTCTATATGATTATTAATAATTTCATTATTGTTTTTGATATTTATAATTTCTTCGTCATCTTCATTGTTTAAATGATCTACATTTTCATTATTTATATTTTTATTTAGCATACTTATTTTATTATTTAAAAGGATATTTTTATTTATATTGTTATTTAAATTTTTCAAAATAAAGTCATTAGAATTTTCATCATCATTCTCTTCGTTTGCAGTTATATCACCATTATTGAAATTGTGATTATTTAAATTTTCCACATTATTATTATCTAAATTTTTAAACTTTTTTATTTCATTAATACTGTCTATGTTCAATTTATTAATATTACTTGTGTTATTATTTATATTCTTCTTGGTATTAGTTAAATTATTTAGATTTTTTTTTAAACTATTACCATTTATATTATTTATTCCATCACTTAAATTTATACCATTGTATATATTATTTGCATTTGAATTGGTATAATTATTTTTAAAATTATAATTATTTAATATATTGTCATCGATATCACTGTTTGCATTTTTTGATACTAGTAATTGCTCATTATACTTATTAGAATTATCAATTATGTACTTATTTAAAAGAAGGTATTTTTTAATATTATAATCTGAATTATTAACATACTGCGAATTAATATCTTCATGGAAATATTTTTCGTTATCTGATTTATTTTCTTCTTTTAAACTCGCTATATTTGTCTTTTCACAATTTTGAACTTTACTTTTGTTTGATTTCATTACAACAGATTTTATATTTTTATTTTTAGCTTCCATTTCATTATTCATATTTACTAAATTAATATTGTTTATATTGTATATAAGATTATCTAAATTAAGTTGATTAACATTTTTTTCATTGGTCATGTTGCTCTTGTAGCTAAAACTTAAACTATCATTTTCACAGTTTTCTAAATTTTCTTTTGTTTTATTTAAATTTATAATATTATCACAATAATAATTGGAATTGTTTTTTGAATTTTCATAGGTAGTATTAGAATCAAATACAGAATTTTCTACAGTATCTTTTTTTTTTGATTTATTATAAACAATTTTTTCTTCTTCAAAATCTATATCATTTTTATCCATTTTATTTAATAAATTAAAGTTTAAGTTACAATTTGCATTGGATGATAAATTTGCCTTTTCTATTTTTCTTAAATTTTTTAACTTCTCTAAATGTATGTTATCAATATTTTGCATATTCGTCTCTATTGATGAAATACTGTTTTTATAATAATCATTAATTAATCTCGTTTTACTGCTGATATTCATATTCTTAAAATTTTCATAATTATTAAGCATGTCAATATTGTCATCGTTTTTATATGTATATAATTTAAAATTTTTGCTTTCTCTTCCATTTAATTCTTGATTATAGTTGTATTCACTGGGGGATAGCTTCTCATTTACTTTTAAAAATTCATTGTTTTTTGCAAAATCTTCATTCTTATGATGATAATCATTTTTTAAATTCTCATGATTATTTAAAAATTCATTTTTTATGAAATCATTTTTTGTATTTTTATTTTTTATACAATCATTATTAATTAAAGGGTCACTGTTATTGAAAAAAACATTTTCTATAAATTGTATTAAGAAAAAAAAAATGATATGAAGGAAATATTTAAATAATATATAACTTATTTTTAATGATAAAGATAGTAATTTTAGAAAGGTTAAATACTAAAGAAAGCTATATATTGTATTAAAAAACTATAATAATATGTATAAAATATATATATTTGAAATTACCATTTTCCTTTTTTTTTTTCATTTCATTGAAATAATCATTTTCTAGATTATTTTCTAGTAAATATTCCTTGTATGTTTTTTTATCATTATTTGAATAAAAATTAAGTGTATTTTTCTTTGGATTTTTTATAGCTTGTTCGTTTTCATTAAATTGGCTAATGATATTGTAATTATCTTCTTTATTATCTTCTTGATTATTTTGATCATCATTTTTCATATACATATTATTTTCATTATTTTTTAAATCTAACTTATTTTTATAATTCAAATTTTCATCATTATTATACACTCTATTCATTAATTCTGTTGAAGAAAACTTAACAGAAGGATCAAGTTGATTTATGTTATGAGCCATTGGGCATTTATCTGCTTTGTTGCAATAACCTTCAAAATTTGGAAAATTTTTAAAAATAAATTAAAATTATAATAAATAATAGATATATAAAAATATTATTTAAATTAAAATATTTACCATCTAAGAAATATTTTGTACACAATCTAAGGGCTTTTCCTGATCCTCTTAATTCTTCTTCTGTATGAGCAAAAGTACATTTAGAAGCTTCACAATAACTTCCTGATAAAAATGTGTAACACATTCTTGTCTTTAAAAAAAAAAAAAAAAAAAAAGTTAATTATTAAAATAACAGTATATTATTTAAAAGAAAAAAAAGAAAAAAAAAAAGAAAAAAAAAAGAATGTTCTAGGTAAATATTAAATATAATTACTTTGTAGAATTTGGGCATTGGTCTAACATCTAACTGACCATGTGCCCAGCTACATTTATTGCCTCTTGCACAAATACCTTTTGCATAAAAAGAACAAAGCTGAGTTTTATATAGCCTTTAAAAAAAAAAAATGAATATATATATATATATGTATGTATTATTATAAGAATTATTTATACTTTTATTTGTTTATTATTTATATGTACTTATTCTAAACTTACATTTTTGTTGGAACACTCTTTTACATAAAGTATTTATACGTATCTCTAATTTCTTATTATTTCTAATTATTTTTAGCTTTTTTTTCTTATATTTATATATAATGATACATACATATATATATGTACAAGTAATTATATACAAATATGTTTTAATTTGACCTTTTCTATTTCATAAATTTTTAATACATTTAAATATTTTTATCATAAAGAATACATATAATAAAATGAAAAGAAAAGAAAAAAACTACATATATACTTAAAGCAGATTTATATTTAAAAGACATTTAAAATTAGTATTAAAAATTTTGTTTCAAAAACTAAAAATTATAATTTATAAATGTGAAAAACCTTAACATAAAAAAAAAATATATTTTAAATATCCTTTTTTTATCAAAAAAAAAAAAAAAAAATTAAAAAATAAAAAATAATAAAAAAGAAAAAAGAAGAAAGAAAAAAGGAAAAAGAAAGAAAAATAAAAAAATAAATTATATATTCTATTTTATTTTATTAAAAATATTAGGTATAATTTAATTTAAAAAAAAAAAAAAAGAAATACATAAAATATTTTTAGTGGCAAGTATACATATATATATTAAATATATATACATATAAATGTACAACTTTTTTTATATAAAAATTTATCATATTTGTTTTTCCAATTATATATATATTTAATTTTTTTTTTTTTTTTTAATATAGTATTATCTATTAATAATTTAATTTAAATTACTACTAACAACAGACATATTTTTATAAATTGATAATTATTCAAATGGGTATTTTTTTTTTTTTTTTTTAATTTTTCTTTTAATTCTTTAAAATATACAAATAAAATTACAAAAAATATAATAGTAATAACTAAAATTTTAAAATAAAAAAAAAATATATAAAAATAATAAATAATAGCATATACAATGATAATACGTAATAATGATAAATAAGAAATGATACTGAATAGTATTAATAGATAATTATAATAAATAATAATAAACAATAATGATAAATTATAATAAGAGTACATAATAAAAGTAATAAATTATTTTAGATTAATATATGTAGTTTTTTTTTTAATTTTATTAACACATTTATGTACTTGCTGGATATGTATTAGTGTTGTAATCAATCATGTATGAAATTAATAATTAAAATAGAATAAAAAAATAATATGCTTATTTTTGAAGTTTAAGCTAAGGCTATTTAAAAATACTCAAAAACTAATATATATATATATATATATATATATATTTAAAAAAAAAAGAAATTTTTTAAAAAATATAAAATTACTACATTTAGTAATAACATTATTTATGTACTCTTACTTATATACTATAATTTAGCTTCAATTAATTTAAAAAGCGAAAGAAAAATAAGTGTATATATATATATATTGCAATTTTTTTATTTATATTTATAACAAAATTTTATATTATTAAGAAAAACGGAAGAATATATTAAAAAAAAGTAAAATAAAATAAGTACATATATAATGAAAAATATAAATGTAGAAGAACTAACTTCGTAATATTTGAAAAAAATATAATGGAATATAAATTCTTTTTTATTAATTCTTTTCTCTTAATCTTTTAAAAGATATATATATATATATATATATATCTGTTCATATAAATGAATATAGATAGGCATATACATGTATATGTGTATCTTTTATGTATGTATATATACTAGTAATTTACTTCATTAATTGAATACTTTTCTAATAAAATGAATTTTTTTTTCCATATATATATAAATTTTTTTTTTCTTCTAAATATAAACAAACAATAATAATAAAAATTAATTATATGAAGATATATTCTTCAAATATAACAAATATTATTACTGATTGTACTACTATATAAAATAAAGAAAGGTGGAAGAATTAAATGAAGCTATACATATAAAATATATATTTTATAAAGAAGGTACAATTTGTATTAATTTTCTATATATGATCTTTTTTTTTTTCTTCTTTTTTTTTTTTAATTTCTTCTTTCACTTAAGAATCAAACAAAAAAGTACTTGTAAAGAAAAATAAAATATGTATCATATAATATAAAATATATGTATGAATGCATAAGTAGAATATATAAATGAATATATGTATAAATACATAATTGCATTTATAAAAAAGTATCTACTAATAACAATCAAATTACCAAAAAACTTTCAAAATTTTTTGAAAATATAGTATTTCAAAATTGTATAAAAGGGAAAAAAAATAGGAATGGAAATAAGCAAAGCTAGTAATATATATATAGTAATTAAAAAAAAAAAAAAACACTAAAAACGCACTTATGTATAAGTATATATATATTACTACTATTGAAAACTTAAAAAAAATTAAAATAATAAAATAAAAATAGTATTTATATTTTTCCTTTTCCTCCTTATAAATATGTGGAGTTATTATTTTCTAATTAGATATTAAAATATAATCATATTAAAAAATATTAAAAATATAATTGAAAAACATTTAAAAGGAAATTTTTTAGATTAAAAAAAAAAAAAAGATATCTATTAAAATCTAGTAAAAATTTATAAATAATAAAAAAAGAAAAAAAAAAAAAAAACTAAAAAAATTAGTATATGAAACAAAATGATATTTAGACATAAATTAAAAAAAAAAAAAAAAATTTCTTGTAACTCAAATATAAGTTTTCTTGTTAATTTTTATTCTTTATATATATATACATATATATGCATAATGTCTATATATGATGTAATGAAAAATAATGACTGATAAAATAAAAAAATTGAAATTATTATATAATGAAAAATAAAAAACATCAAAATTTTATAAGATTATATTAAAAAAGCTTTTAAAAAAGAACTGCTTATTATATAAATAAATTATACGAATATGCATATATTTACTATTAAAATACTATAAAAAAAAATAAAATAATAACATAAAAACGTAAATAAATTAAAATAAAATGAAGGAATAAAAATATATTTATTACAAAAATATAAATCATAAGTTTGATATATATATTGTAAATATACTATTCAAAATTTTGTTATTTTTATGAATTATATAAGAATAATTACTAGCAAATTATTATAAAAATATGAATTTTATTTTTATATATATATAATTCTATATGTTTAAGCATATATACATATATATATATATATAAACTATTTTGTATATCTTTTTTTTCTCATTTGTTTATGCTTATTTACTTTTTTTTAAGTTTAAAATGAATTGATATCATTATGCACAAACTATTATTTTGAAATTTAAAAAAATAAAAATAAAAATGAAAATAGAATTATTTTTTCTTCTTAATGAATAATATACATCTTTAAAAAAAAAAAAACTTAAAATAAAAAATTGAAAAGAAAAAATGACAATATCCTACTTCTCTAGGTTCTTTACATAAAATACGTGCCTACTTTTTTTTTTGAGATAATAATAGTAAAGTTATATATTCTTGAATAGAAATATAAAATTAATAATAAAATAAAAATTAGCAAACTTTTTTAAATATAAATAAGCATTTAATAATATTATAATAATTTCTTTTCTTTTTTTTTAATATGAAAATTTAAGAAAGGTTTACAAATATAATTCTAGAATTAAAAAAAAAAATATTTGTATATATGTATTTTTGTCGCTCTTATTTTTTTTCAATTATTTACTTTTTTTTTTTTTTTTTTTATTAGTTTTGGGCTAAAAAAAAAAAAAAATTATATTTATATATTTATGTATATATCTATATATTCATAATATAAAATCTAAATGAATTTAGTGAATGATATCGATTTTCCATGTCATAAAAGATGGTTTATAGAAATATTTTTTTTATTTTTTTAGAATATATAATGTATGTACATCTAGTAATTAGAAAAAAATTGTATAAACTTCCTTTTGAACGCATTTTTTTTTTTTTTTTCATCGTATTTTTTAAAAAAAATGTCAGTGAAAAATCTAATAGTGACTCAAACTAAAAGAATGCAAGCTTTAATAAAAATGAAGACAAAAAAAAAAAAAAAATAAAATAAAATAACATGAATAAATAAATAAATAAACTCTATGAAAAAATTTAAAAGAAAATAAAAAAATCATATAAAAAATTAATATTTAAAAAAGAGATGTCTTCTTTTTTTTCTTTTTATTTTAAATAGAAATTTTTATTCATGCTTATATTTCTCATATTCCCAATTGTTCTAAAATATTCCCAAATATTCTCAAATAATAAAATTAAATAAAAATTAAAAATTTTATATTTTGTTACTATGAAGTATTTGATTCATCTTTTTTTTTCTTTTAAATGTATTTTTCTCAAATTTTTATCTTATATGTACAATAAAGTAAAAACCTTAATAATAATAAGAGGTACTCTTATTAATATGCAAGTAGATCTATTATGAAAAAAGAGCTTATAAGAGAATTAGTGTATGTTTTTTTAATTATGCATTTTAAAATTATTATTTCTTTTTTATATTTCTTTAAAAAAAAAAAATATTAGAAAATTGGAAACTAAAATTTTGTACATTTTTTAAAAGGCTTTTTTTTTGTATTTTTTTTTTATTAATTTTTATTAGTAACGCTCCGGTTTTCATTAATACTTTGATACGGGATATTTCAATTATATTAATAGGAATACTTGTATCATTTTTAAAAAAATTTCGAAATTTTGTTAGAGAAAATTTTTAATTATCTTTAAATTAAAAAAGATAAAGAAAAAAAATTAAAATTAATTCAAAAAAAAAAAAAAAAAAATATTTAAGTTGATTCTAACAAGAAAAATTAAAAAAAATATAAACATATCTTTTTATTATGAACAAATATTTTTAATTAAATTATGAATAAATGCATTTTGACTTAAAAAAAATAATATTATAAATTAAAAACATAAATTGAATAAATTCAAAATAAATATTTTATTAAATTAAAAGAATATTTTTGAATAAATAAATAATAAGTATTTTAATAACATAAAAATTTCTATTGAATTAATAGTAAATATTCCAAAAAAATCAAAATTAAATATTTCACTAAATTTAAAATAAAAAAAAATTTTCCCTCTTTTTTAAATGAATATATTTATAAAAACTGACTTGGTGAGATTAAGTATTTATATTTTAAGTAAAATAAATATTTACGAAAAGAAATTTGTTGAAAAATTAATAAGCATATAAAAAATGAGTACAGATATTAAAAAATTTGAAAATGAGGATAATGCATTGTTTAAAATAAAAAGCGAAATAAATTCACTTGAAAGTGAGTTAAAAAATTGGTTTATTAAAAGAAGATTAAATATGGAATTGAATTATTCTTTAAAAAAACTTTTTGATAATTATAATTTTGTTGGTTTATCAATAAATAATAATATTAATTTGAAAGATAAGATGATGTGGTATGACATAGTAAATGGTAAACCAGAAATAGAAGATAATTTAAGCATAGATGCAAGAGAATATAAGGCAGATTATTATAATAACATGTGGAATAAAAGTACTACAGTAGATAATCCTTGTAGATTAGTAGGATCTATTTACTTTCGTTGTTTAAAAAATAATTATCAACTAAATAAACTTGATAGAGAATATAAATGCCTTCATAGCTTTATTAATTTTAATAACTGCAGAAAAGCTTTAAAATTACAGCAAGCAAATAATGTAAAAAATTCTTTGATAAAACAAAATTTAGAAGATACTAATGCAAAAGCACTATTTGAAAGAAGGAGCTTGTTACTAGATATGATAGAGGATCATAAATAAACTCAAAGTTTTAAAAAAATACACATATAAATATAAATGTATATATTATTAAAAGTGACAATTATAAAAAAAAAATAATAAAATAGAAAAACGAAAAAAAAAAACAAAAAAAAGGATTAAGTAAAATAATTTAAAAAAAAAAAAAAATTATAAAATATAAGTAAAACTTCAAAATAAAAAAAGTATATTTTTATTGTTGTAAATACTAATACATATATATATATTATTATATATAAAAATTTAATTTTTTTTAAAACTTTTTTTTTTTTTATAGTAGGCTATTTTTAAGCCTTTTTTAATAATTTTTTTTTGAAAACATAACATATTAAAAAATAAATATTTGATTATAAATATTTGTAAAAATATATTTTATAAATTTTTGTTTCTTTTTTTTGTTAATATTTAATACCTCCCATAAAAGTTCTAGCATCAGGAACTTGCCCATTAAAAGATGCAGAAGAAAAATCAAAATTTGGATATTCTTGTTGAAATCTTTCTAAAAGAATTTTTTTTTTTGTATTATCTTCATCAACAGCATTTAAATTCTTATGACCTTTAAAAACACTACTCCACACTTCCCCTTTTTTTGCTTTTGTTAACAAAATATGTAAATTATTATCTTCAATAAACCAATAAGAGCAATCTTCGTCAATTACACTAAATAATTCATCATCTAGAAAGCTTTTCATCTTTTTTAAACCAATTCGTATTCTTTTGCTTTTTATTTCTATGTCTAAGTCATTTTTATTCACTATTTTAGAATTCATATTTATATATATATTTATTTCATCTATACTCTGTTCCCATTCATATATTAAAACTCCTATAAAAAAGAAAATGCAACCAAATAAAATTTTTAAAAAATAATAAAACTAATATTATTTAAATAATCTTATTAATAATTTCCTTAAATCTAATTTTTTTTTTTTATTTTCACCATTGTTTACATATTTGTGCCTTTTATTGTATATTTCACCCATTTTTTAAATTTAAAAAATTTTTGAAGATATAAAAAATAATTTTAAATATATTTTTTCTTTATAAATATATATATGCATATATTTTTTATAGTAAATATTTATCTTTTATTTTTTATGATTTAAATAATTAAATTGATTTAAAATTTTTGTAAATTTTTTTTTTTTTTTTGTTATTTTAATTATTAAGAAATGAAAATTAGTTTTGTGAATAATTATTTCAAATTACAAAAATTAAAAAAAAAAAATGATACAGCAACTTATTTTTTTTAAGGTTCATTTAAAAATTGAAAAATTACATAAACGATTTTTCATATATAAATATGTATTTTATGTAATTTAAAATATAAAATGCATAAACTTTAAAGAAATATGTATAATTTTACATATTTCACTTTTTTTTTTTTTCTTAGTATTTATTTAATAATATATTTTCTATTTTTAATTTTAAAATTATTTAAAGACAAGTAAATAGAAAGATAAAAAAAAAAAAGATATAAGAAAAAAAAAAAAAAAAAGTAATAACAAAACAGAAAAAAAAAAAATTAAGATAAAGGATAATAAAAATAAGAAAATTTACAATGGGGGGAGATGGAGGAAGTTTACCTCAACGAGTTGATTTAGTTAAAATGAAAAACAAAAAATTGAAAGAAAATATTGGAAGTCTAGGATATGAAAAAAATACACTTGTTACTATAACCCAAAATAAATATAACAAAAAAGAATTAAAGGAGTATTATTTTAATCATTGTGCAATATCACAAGTAGACATTTTTTGATAAAAAAAATAAAATAAGTACCTTTGCATATTTATGATTATATATATTTATATACCCTTATGTAAATTTTTTCATCTCTTATTTTTTTTCAGGAAATACTGAAGGAGCCAATTTTTTGTTGTCGTCTTGGGTATCTATATAACAAAGAGAATATTTTAAAGTTAATTTTGTTTAGGAAGCAAAATAAAAAAAAGAGAAAAAGAGATATATATGAGAAATTTTCTCATATAGATTCACTTAAAGATCTGGTTGTTTGTAAAAATAAATTAAATGAAGAAAGTAAATTAATATGTTTAATTTCAAATGAAATCATTAATTCAACATCGGGAGGGATCTGCATATTTTCATGTGGTTGCGTATTTTCAAAAAAAGTTTTTAATCACATAAATAATACAGATGTAACAAAAATTAAAAAAAGAAAATAAAAAAAAGAAATATATTATTTTCTTTAATAAGTATATTAATATATTTCATTCTTCGTCTTTTGAATGTTTATATTTTCAGGAAAACTTATGCATAATATGTAACAAAAAATATAAATTAAGTGATATTATTGAAATAGGAATAGATGATGAATCAATATTAGAAGAAAAAAAAAAAATTATTAGAAAAAAAAAATTAAATAAAAATAAGGAATTATCAAGAAAAAATAAAGAAATATCCAATAATAAAGAAGAAAAAAAAAAGATAAAACAAATAAAAGAATAAAATAAATTAAATTTAATGAAAGAACTAATATCAGATAAAAAAAAAAAAAAATGGAAAAGATATTATATATATATTCTATTAAATATTTAAAATGTAATTAATGTGTAAAATTTAGAAAAGGAAATATATTTTCTTTTTTTTTTTTTTGTTAAAATAAAATAAATATTATAGATACTCTAATACTTTTGTTAAATTATTATATTTTATATAATTATAGTATATAATAAAAAAAAGTAAATTTATAAAAAAAATTTATTGTATTTTTTTTCGTTTTTTTTTTTTTGCCTAATTTAACTTAAAATTTTTCTTTTTGTCTTACTTTAAAATATAATTATCTTTTTAGTTTTAAGAATATATATATATATATGTATACATAATTTTTCTATTTTTAAGATTAATAACAAAAAAGAAAAAATATTCAAAGCAATATCAAAAATTTTTTTATATAGCATTTGTAAATTAAAAATGAATAAAACATAATAATTTTTGCCATTTATTTTTATGTTTCATTAAAAAAAAAATTAATAATAAAGTAATATTTGCCAAAAGAAGTTATTTTTTTTATTTTTTCTCCCTTTTAATATTTAAAAAAAAAAGTTGTGTTTTAATTATTAAATATTATTTCATATTAATTTTAAAATTTTCATATGCCTTTATAATTTATATATGTAACATCGTAAATGTTTAATTATTTTCTTCAAAAAAAAAAAAAAAATGAAAATATTCAGTGAAAGTGATTATAGCGATATTGCAATTGGTATAATAAAAAATTATGAAGAAAATAAAAAAGAAAGTATAAGAAAACTAGATGAAAAGAAAAATTTACTTTTCCATAGTAATAGTCATTTTAATGATTCATTATTTTCTAAGAAGGAAAGTTATTCAAATGAAAATAAATTATTAAGAAAGTCAATAGATAACAATGATGATAGTAGCTACAATTCACTAGTTGATGATTTCTATGATAAAGCAATAAAAAAGTATAAAAAATCGAAAAAAAAAAGTACAAATTTCAGTGAAAGTGATAATGATAATACTTTAGTTAGTGAATCGCATATTATTAAAAAAGACGAAAATAAATTATTAATTAAAAAAAAAGTAATACAAAGAAATAATGAAATTTTAAAAAAAAATCATAATAAACCATTAATGCCTTTATTAAAAAAAAAAAATACCAAAAAAAAAATGTATATAAAAAATAAAAAAACAGAACAGGTAAATCATAAAAATGAATGGAATAGTAATCAAAATGATTTAGATAAATATAAATTATCAAAGGAAGAGTTAGAACAAAAGAAAAATAATTTAAAATCCAAAAACTTAGATAAAGTTAAAATGGAGTATAAGGAAAAATTAAAGCAAATGAGACAAAAACATTCATTAGTTACATCTAGGTGTAAAGAAAATGATAACTATGAAGAAGAAAAAAATAATAGTACCAAATTAAATGGAAAAAAAAAAGAGAAAACAAATTTTAAAAAATTAATGGAAAATATAAATTTAAAAGAGATAAATCAGAACTTAATAAATAAAAAAAATGAAATTAAACCAAATAATAAAAAAAACAATTTTAAATGTAACAACATAAAAAAATGCATTAACTCACAAAAGATAGAAAAAGAAAATACAATTGGTGTAAATGATATAAACAATGTTAATGTTAGTCATGATATGCATAATAATGAAAATTACGATTCAAATGATTGTAATCATTTTGATATAGATTGTGTAGAAAGCAGTTTAGATGATATGAAAAATAGTAAAAAACATATTTATCAGAAAATTAATAAAAAAAAAGAAAAGAATAATAATAATCATATCAAATTAAAGAAAAGTAAAATTAAGAATAACTATAAAGCATGTGCTTTAAAGAAATCAGATGAAATGAGTAAAAAGTTTTTAAATTATATTAATGATAGTGATTCTTATGCAAGTAGCATATTAAATATATTAGATTATAAAAGGGAGTTTAATGATAATTATTATTTGCCAAGAAATAAACAAATTTATAACAATAAAGATTTTTTATCCTTAAAAAAAAAAAAATTAAATAATTTAGACAATATTAAAAAAGAATTATTTAATTCGGAAGTAGACAATGATTTAAGTACAACTTATGATTTTTCTAGTGATAAAACTACGATGGATTATTTTGTCAAAGAATTAAAAAACCATAATGAAAACTTGTGCATTGATATAAATCCTAATAATATAAAAATGAATATAGAAAATTATAAAATTGAAAAAAAAATGTTTGAAGAAAAAAAGTATTATCCTAATATAGAATTTAATTTTTATGAAAATATTTCTACAAAAAGTTCTTGTTCAAGTAATTATGATTGTGAATATATTTTTGATTCTGATTATTCTGAACATATTAAAAAGTTGAATGATAATTTTATTCAAAACGATAACATATTAAAATTAAAAAAAAATAAAATGGAAACATTTAATCATATTAAAAAAATTATGCTAGAAATAAAAAATATAGATTACAAAAATGTTAATATTTTACGAAGCTATAAAAATGAAATAGAAAAAAAAGACGATTATGTTGATATGATGATAAACCAAAAAGAAAATAACAGATTATATTGTATTGATAGTGAAAAATTAGGAAAAAAGGAAAATCATTATAATATTAAAATAGGAGAAACTGAGAAAAAAGATTATTATGAACATTTCGATGAAAAAATAGAAAAAACAAAAGTCTATCCTTTAATGGAGTTGCTATTTAAAGAAGATGAAGATGATTATTATTTAAAAGAAAAATCAAATGAATACTATAAAGAAGAAGAAAATATAATTTTTAATGAAAATAAGAATTTATATAAAGAGGAGGGCATTTCTAACAATTATATTTTTAATGATAGCGAGCATAACTCATTATATCAAAATATAAATAGTTCTAATATGAAAAATTCTTCAAAAATAAAAAGATTTTCTGTTGAAAGAAGTAATAACAGTAAAAATGAGAAATTAAATGGCATCTCATCTTTTTCATCTTCAAAAAATTCTTTTTATAATAATTTGAACACATCTAGAGAATATTCATATAATTTATCGAAAATAGATCATGTAAAAAGAAGTATAGAATCAGAAAAAAGTAGTTATAATTCTAATTCATCAACAGAATTAGTGAATAAAATGGATTCGAAATCAAATAATTCAGATAAAAATATTAAAAACACATTTGATAATTATAGAGATTATTTAAAAAAAAGCAGTAATGATAGTTTAATTTTTTTGAATGACAAAGAAGAGAAAAATTGTGACTGTGATTCTTTGAAGAACATCTTATTAAGTAGAAGCACTAAAAAAAGTAATAGAAATGATGAAAAAAATAAGGATATAAAAAAAAAAGTAGATAGAAGAGATAGTAACATAATTAAAAATGAAATGAAATATAACTGTTCTAAGTTTAATATGGATAATAAGAGCACTCAATTGAAGATTCCAATAAATGACATGAACATTTGCGAAGTTTCCAATAAAATAATTAAGAAATGTGATGAGCAAACTATTTCAAATGTATCAAATACAGATTTATACAAAAAAGAAAGAAATAATATTTTTAATAAGAAAAATGTAAATAATACAAAAAACGCAAAAAAAGAAAAAAATAGAAGAGAAATTGAATATTCGGAAAAATATATGAAAAAAAACACGGAGATAAAAAATTCAAAGGATACTGTGAGAATTCCAGTGATAACAAAAACTTCAAAGGATATTACAGGATTAGCAAAAAATCATGTAAATAAAAGAACAAAAAAATTATTTAGTGCAAATAAAGATAATGAAATAACTAGTACAAAAAAAGAAGGAGGAAAAGAAGATATATGTTCAAATAAGGAATATAGACTAATAAATCAAAAAATTTTGAACACGTCTCTTAATTTCGAGGATACTCATAACTTAAGTGATGATGATAAATTTATTTTTGATACATATTTAAAAGAAGAAAATACTAAAAAGAAGGAAGAAAATTTATCAGAAATAATAAATAGTCAAGTTAAAGCTTTTGAACAAATTTTTTTATAAGAATATATATATAATGAGATAATTATATAAACGTTTAAATTTTTATTTTTTTAATTTTTTTTTTGTTTTTGTTTTTATAAAATTTTAAATATTTTAACATCATAAAAAGTAGCAAAAAAAAAATTTATGAATAAATTTTTTTTTTTTCTATAAGTTTAATTTTTTTTTTAATGCTTCAAAATCAATAATTGCATAGTGAACATAATTTGAGAGATGAAATCCACATGATTCATTCATTATAGATGGTGGTAAAATAAACAGTTTGTGAGTATTTTTTAAAACTCTTGTAAAGAAATTTTGAATTTTTTCAAATATAACTATTTTTGGCATACTTGTCCAAAAGTAATTGGATAAATAAAAGAACATAGAATATGGCCCCAAAAAATATATATTTTTTAATATGGTTAGTAATTTAATTTCTACATATTTCAAGTTTAATTCATTTTCATCTATCTGTTTATTGTCCAATGGCTTTAATTCTGCCGATGGATTATATTGATTAATTTGATGAAGAATTTTTAAATCATAAAAAGAATCATTAGCTATATGGCACATCGTTTCTTTTATTAAAATTTTACTTACGTTACCAATTATATTAATATCACCTGACGAACAATCATATTTTGTATAATACCCAGTAATGGATTCATCTAAATTTCCTGTTGCTAATGTTATTAGAAATTCGTTATGCAAATTATATTTGAAATATCTTTTATGACATATTAATGTACTAAAGAAATATGTTAATAACATTCTGGATCTTGATTGAATATTTTGCAAACATAAGTCTTGATAATTACTGCCACCTTCACTTTTATATTTCATATTTTCCTTTAGAAAATCTTCACCAACATTTTTAAAAAATTCGTAGGTATTATCTATACTATAAACAATATGATAAGAATTAAGGCACTTACTTAACATTTCAGAGAATAATTTTGTATTTTCACTACTATTCTTTGAAGGCAAAGATATAGTGTTCAATATTTTATTACATATATCTTTTCTACATGCTTTATCAATTAATAAATGTTTAATTTTTTTTAAAAATAACTCGTCATCTAAACTTAAATGTTCTTTATTAATCAAATATTTTTTTTCATTTAAGTTAATTTCTATCATTATTGACAAAATGTAAACCATACAAGCTACAAACGATGAATCAATTCCACCTGATATGGCAAGCATAAAGCCTTTCGATTTTGTTAAATGTAATATATTCCATAAAAAGAGGGCACAGTTAAAACTTAGTTCTTCGTAAATATTATGCAAAGAATATTTTTTTGAATTGAATTCATAAATATAATCATTTGGATTATGATGATAATTTTTAAAAAGTTGTAAAAGGTTGTTATTTTGATGGGCATATAGTACCCAATTATAATTTTTTGGAAGATGATTCAATAAAGTTTCATAAGATGTTTTTATTGATATATTTAAATCTTCATTGAAAGAAAAAATACATTCATCATAATTTACTTCAATATTTTCAATATCTTCTTCTTCATCTCCCTTTCCTTTTAAAAGATCATTTCCTTTTATTTTTAAAATAGAATACTTATTACCAATTAAATCATGTAACATTTCTATATTTTTATTTTTCTTATTAAAAGAAACATTAACAGATGCTACTTGTATCTCTGAAAACGAAAATCTAGCATTTTTTGTCAACACTTTTTTGTTTTGGCTTATAAAAGAAAATCCATCATATTTATAAAAGTTGTTATCACATCCAATATTGTTACTAAAACATAAAGTCATATTAGGATATTTTTCTGTTAAATTCATTAACTCTATAAAATATCTTTTAAATAAATGTAATTCATTAGGTATATATCCATTAACTAATAAAATATCAACACAATCAAGATTTATTTCATTATTTACCTTTAACTTTATATTATCCCTTTGAAATAATAATCCTTTTTTTTCTAATACATCACTATTGCTATTATCCAATGTAACATTTTCATCAGCATATATTAAATTATTTTGAATTTTAATTAAATCATCTAAAAAAATATGAGCAATTATTAAAGAATTTAATTGTATTACTGCATTTCCAAAATATGTTTCCTTTTGCTTTGTTATATTTTGAATGCATTTAGGTAAAGTGAATTTTTCAAAATTATTATAAAAAACTTTAATATCAGAATTTTTAAAATTTATCCTTTCCATAGCTTTTCTTTCAGTAACATTGCATTTTTCTTCTCCACAAGAACTTTTTAAATAAGATGTATAATAGTTTTTATCTTCATTATTGTTTATGTTTTCTTTAGGTTTTATTAAAATAATTTCATTGTTGTATACAATTACTTCACAGTTGTATAATTTTTGTTTAAAATACACAGGCATACTTATAAAGCATAATATGTCATCTGTTAAATATTTATTTTTATATTTTTCATTTAATAATTCACTTAAATAAAACCAACAATTTTCATTGATATCTTCAATTTCTTTAAAGCTATCTTTACAATTAACACCACATAATTCTAATTCTCCACCCATTCTTATATTACAATTTAGTCCTTTACATTTCTTTATGCTTTCAATAATTTTTAATTTATTGCCTTCATAATCTAGAGGTACAGAAGAAATTGAACAACAACTTAAACCTAAATTTTTAATCATCATTTCTTAAAAATTAAAAAAAATGTACTACCAATAAAGGGTGGGATATATTTATATAGATTTTTTTAATAATTAAAAAAATATGTAATTTTTATTAATATTCTTAATATTTTTATTAAAAACTTTTAGATTTCAAGATTTTAATTTAATTGAAAAAAAAAAAAAAATAAATTTAAACAAATGGATTTCTAAATATTTCTAAAAAAGGATGTATTAATAAATTAAAATATATTATTTATTAAAATATTAAAAAAATGGTTGAATTTGTTTCTTTTAAAATAGAGAAAAAAGTGCAAAAAAAAAAAAAAAATATGAAAACATTAATAAATAAAATGGAAATATATAATATAAAATTAAAATAAAGTTAATCTAATATTAACGAGAAATACTTCCATGAAGCAAAATTAATATAAATTTATAGAAAATTAAAAAAGAAACAATTATATAATTTTTTTTTCTTTTATTTCCATTTGTATATTTGGATCTGTATTCAGAAATGTCAAATAAATAAAATATGGTAATACATATTTAACAAATAATAATTTCCTAGATTTCATTATTAACCTGAATAATATAACAATGAAAAAAATATAAAAATAAAAAAAGATTCAAAATAAATGATATATATATAAATGTATATAAATATGCTTGTTTACGCTTAAAAATTTTTAAAATGAATCTATGTAGTATTCAAATATTTTTTAAAAATACTAAATATAAAAGGCCTTTATGCATTAACATTTTAACATAAATTTATGATAATATAATTCACTCTATATATACACAAATATATATGATTATTTTTATTTTATTTTTTTTTATTTTTTGAATAACTTTGAGTAATAGTTTGTTGATATGGCTATAGCTATAAGAAGAACAAAATTGGTAATATACATTAATTTAATAGAAAATTCCAAAGGGTTAAAGAAATAATAAAACGTTCCTATATAACAAAAGCAGCTAAAATAAATAAGTGTAGAAGTTTTATTTTCATTAAAATTCGTAATAAAAGGTATTAAAAAAATATTTGTAGTTAATTTTCCAACTAAAAATATATCGAACATATTATAGTAATTTAATATAACGTATAATCCATCTAAGTTATACATTCTGCTATTCAAAGAATAGGCAATATCCATCATTCCAAAAAATATATTTATCAAACAATTCAAAACAGCAAATATATTTAATATTTTTATATTTTTGTAATTTTTTACTATCATTGATGGTATAACAAATAAAATGTTTAAGGTAAGTTGCAAGGGTATTCTCATACGAATAAAAAGATTGAATACATTTTCATCAATGGATGTATTTAAGGAGGAGTTTTTTCTTAAAGGTTTTCCTGTATAAAAAGGATTGGGGGACTTAAATATTTCACTGCTATTCATTTTAAGCAAGAAATAAGTAATGCGCATTTGTAAATAAATTAAGAGAACGTTGAGAATATATAAGAAAATTTTTAAAATATATGTTCTTTTATAGTAATTAAATAAAATGTTTTTTACCCAATAATTATACCATTTCATAAAATTTTTATATTTTAATATATACTCCAATTCATTATCCTGTATGCTATTTTTCCATTGAGATGCGTATAAAATGTCATTGTACTTTTTCCAATAAATAACTTTATTATCTAATTTTTCCCAGAATGATTTTATTTTTTCAAAAATATTGCTTATAGGATTTATAGATAAAAGAAATCCTTTAAAATTATAACAAAATTTGTGTTTTTCTATATTATAAGGCTTATTTTTGTAATTTGATGATATAAAATCATAAAACTCCTTAAAATTTTTATTTGAAATTATATTAGACTCTGTTTTATTTTTCATTGATAATTTAGATATAATGGAGCAACTACATTTTTTCTTAAAATTTTCATTTGTTTTTTTTCTTCTGCATTTATTGCAATGATATTTACCATTGCCTACTACCATTTCCTCTGAACTTGTTTCATAAGTATCATAATCACTTTTTTTTTTAAGGTTCCCTTGAGACATTTTTTTATTTTTTTTCTTGTATTTTTTATCATTAAGAAATTGAATATTATTTTTTGGGAGGTTCTTTTCCTTACTTTTTTTTTCCCTATTTTCACCTTCACTGATACTTGAAAAACTATTTACGTTTGTTCTTTCAACCAAATTATTTTTTTTATTTTTGCATAGAAAACAGTAGCTTCTATTTTTCTTTTCTTCGTTTTTTGTGTAATTTTCATTTGTATTATTGATAAAAGTCATATTCTTTTTTATTATTATTTCTTTTATTTTTTCATCCTTTTTATTTTTTATTTTTTCACTAATATTGTCATTTGATGAAAATGTATTATATTGGCTAGTTACATTTTCACTTTCTACCCTTTCATTTGTTTTAGCAGAGTCATCTAAAGCATCATCTACATAAAATATGCCATTATAAGATAAGTTATTATCACTTGATTCTTGTGAACTTAATTTATTTTTTATATTTTCTGATTTATTTACATGAAATTTAGAATCATTTTCTAGAAAATAGTTATTTATTTTATTCTGAGAATGGAGATGATAAAACTGAGTACTATAATTTTTTACATTTGAATATGAAGGCTCACTTGTGCTTGTATTTCTTCTTAAATTACTGGAGTTTATTAAATAAAATACCCTTGTATTATTTAAAGAGTTTTGTAATATATTTTCACAACTCTTTTTATTATATTTATTCAATGAATATGAATTTAAATTAGATATTCTTCTCTTTTCACATGTGATCATTAGCTTGGAGTTGAGAGCATCAAACAATCTTTCACTAGATATATTAGCATTATTATTAAAATAATTTTTATAAGGATTACGTTTTGGGGTAAAAGTTTTTCTTTTTTTACATTTATTACTATTACAGCAATATTTGAAGTTTTCATTGCTACTAATGGAATTCCCTTCATATATATTGTTATTTTTTATACCTTTTAATGAACTCAAATTCACAATATCATTATTATCATCATCAGTAATAAAAAGTGAATCTTTATGAAGAAGCATATAAAATTTATAATAATTATTAATTTTTATAGATATATTATCATTTAAATAAGTTGAAAGATCATTCAAATTATGCCTCTCTAATACATATATTGGTATTATTTTTGATCTTTTAATTTTATAATTTTTGTCAAAATAAACATAATTAATTTTATTTTTTAATTCTTCAGAGAGTAAAATATTCCTTTTTCTATTAAACCTCCCATGTCCACTGCGTAATAAAGAAAAATGCTTTTGAACAATTTCTTTTTTATATGTTTCCCTACAATATTTGTTGTTTAACTCTTCTAATTCCCTATTTACTACTTTGTTATTAAACTTTTTAAAGTTAGAATATTTAACAGTATTATAATTTTTGGAGTCATCCTCATAATTCTGTGATATTAAAAAATTATTATTATAATCCTTATTTATATAATCATTTTTACTTACGTTGATATCGTTATTATCCTTTATTGGATTATCAAGCAAATAGGTATTTTTCTTTTTAATTTGCTTATTTTTAGTACATTGCCTTCTGCTTACCTCCCGGTTGTTATAACTTTGATTTAAGTTGCTATTTGAATTTGTAAGATTACTTCTTAAGCTTTTATTATTGAAATTTAAAAAGTTTTTCGAATCATGTTCACTTATTTTTTTTTTTTTTAATTTTTTACTTGAAGAAGCACTTTTATTTTGTAAAGCATCTTCTAGATATGAATGAAATGTGTTAATACTAGAACAATTAACATCACTAATGTCTAATGGAGTCTCGTAATGAACATTAATTAAATCATTATTGTAATCACCTAAACTTCCTCTACTTTTATTACTTTTTTTGATTCTTTTAATACCATTATTTAATTCATCTTCAAATAAGTAATTTCCTATAAATAAAAATTATATATACATATATTATTGCAATATGATTTTTTTTTTTTTTTTTTGTGTTATTATTGAAAATTTTATTTATAGTATATGGTATTTTTGTCCAAAAAAAGTGTATTCGTATAAATGTAGCAATGTACATTAATTAAAAAAAGCATATTAATGGTACAAAAATGAAAATATTAATTTAAATATTTATGAGTGAATAATAATTTTTATATAAAAAATAGTATACATTAACATAAAATATTTAAATAAATAAATAAATAAATAAATAAATATATATATATATATATATATATATATATATATATATATATATATATATATAATTAAAAATAAATTGAATGTTAAATTTTTATATAAAAAAAAAATAAACTAATTTTACCTAGGATATCTACACTAATATTATTTTGTTCTCGAAAAATTAAATTATTTCTTATTAAAATAGCTTTTTTTTCCAATTCATGAAAATAGGGTTCAATGTTATCAAAAGCCCTCAATGGCTTTTCTTTAATGTAAGCAATCTGCTTGGCCAAAGTATATAATGCTATATGAATTATTATAGATATTAATATATGAACTCCTAGAAGAAGACTAAAACAAAATATGATGTCTGAAGTGGGTAAGCTATGATAAAAACGTAAACATCCAGTAATTAATGTTATTAGACAAATAATTAATAACCTTCTTATTTTTATTGAAGTAGATAAACTTAAAACTTGTGTGAAGTAAATTAATTTTGTCCATGATAAAGAAGAGGTAAATAAAAGTAAAGATGATAAAGGAAGCAAAACACTATATATAATAAATAAATAATGAACGCATGTTATTTGCTTTTCGACAGCATTTTGTGAAAGTACTTCTGCTATTTTTAAGACACCTAATTGTACTACAAAAAAAACACACCAAATTATTTGAGATAATCTTTCCTTAGTTTGTATTAATTCAAACGTATTTATCCCATCCAATAAAAAAAAAAAAATTTCTGTAAATATTAAAAAAATCAATGAATAAATAGAATTTAACAAAAATAAATTCATATATATTTTTGATTTGTTCTGCACTTTATTCATTTTTTAAAAATTATTACCAACTACAAAAAAATGATACAATAAACAAAAAATAAAAATGTAATGTAATAAAATAAAATATTTTTTCATATATTTATCATTGTCATAGGATTTGTATTGGAAAAAATAACGCGTTCGGTAAATATATTAAATCTATGAAATATGGGAATAAAAAATAGAAAATAATACATAACAAAAAAATCTATAAGTAAATAAATATATTCATAATAGTCTATAAAATAAATTTTATGTTAAATTAAATTCTCATTTAAAAAATAAAATTTGATTCACATATCATTCTGTTTTAAGATACTACTAAAAAAAAAAAAATTAAAATTGTATGGTAATATACTAAAGGTTTTTTATGCAGTCTTAATTTCATTAAATATAAGTATATAAATCTACTTTTTAATTAAATTAAGTAGAAAAAAATGAAACAGCATTCACTTTTGTATTATATATAATTTCAATAAAAAGAGATTAAGAAATGTATTTAACTTTTATATTCTAAAAAATTACTTTGTATATAGAACAAAATAGCAAAGTATAATAAAAAAAAAAATCTATTTTAAAGAAAATATTTACTATTTAAAAATTGTAGTAACTAATTCATATATTATAACTTATTTTTTGCATTTTTTCTTTAATTATGGGAAAAATTAATTTTTGTAAATTTAAATTGTAACCACATTTTTTTTGTGTCAATTCAAAATTTTATTATTAAAATTCTTTTTGTTGCATTTAATAACTTTTCATATATTTTTTTTTTTTGAAAGCTTTTTAATAAAGAGAAATAGATGAAATTTCACAGGAAATAGTTACACATACATAAAATATTATAAAGATACGTAAAAAGAAAATTTTAAATATGCAAAAAAATAAAGGTTATTTTTAAATGCTCTTGTTGCTATTTCCTAAAGTATAAATTAATAATTTTTTTCTGTTGCATTTAAAATAATTGTTAGATTTAATCGATATATAGCTACATATTTCAAAAAAAAAAAAAAATTATGAACACATTATTAAAAGAATAATATATTTTATGAATCGTACATAAATACTATGATGTGCTAGCACATTTATAATGACTTAGGATTATAAAAAAATTTCAGATTTAAAAGGCATATTTTTTCTTAAGGAAAAAAAATAAATAATATTTCAAAAGTCTCTAATCATTATTATATCGTTTTATTTTTTTAAAAAAACATTTGTTTGTACATTTTTGGAATGAGAAAAAATTAGCGATAAGATATTAATATTTTATATTTGTTTTTATTAATTTTGCAAGAGTTAGAAAAGCATTATTATTAAAGTTAATAAAAAATTATACTTAAATTTTAAAAAAATAGCTTCATTTAAAATTAGTTATTATATGATTTTTTATTTCTGTTACTTTTTCATTTCCATTTTATGAATATTTTAAAATATTGGAAACATAAAACTTTTTTTGAAAAATTCAACTTAAAACAATACTATATAAATATAAACAATATTTAAAGTAAACAATACATAACTATTTTCATGTTATAAAAAAAAAAAAAAATATAGTACTTTTTTTTTTTTTTAATTAAAACATATACTAATGCATATTCTCTTTTTCCTTATTTAATGCTTGTGCTGGGAACCTATTGTAAATAATATTAGTGGAAAATAATGAAATAACCAATTTCCTTAATAAAATATTACCAATAAAAAAAAATTTTTTTTGCAAAATAGTATAAAAATATTAATATCTGCATATTTCCTTTAATATATAGAAAAAAAAAATACATCTTTGAGGTCAATTACATAAGAAAAATTAGCCATACGCGTGAAATTTTGTATTTTAAAAAAAAAAAAAAAAAAATTACAAAAATTAAAAAAACTTCAAAAAAAAAAAATTTTTTAAATATTGTATGTATATTTCATACTAAGTTTAATTTAATTTTTAACATTGATAAATATTATTTTAACAATTTAATGTTTTACTGAAGCATAAACTTATAAAAAGTAAAAAATAATTAGTATGCCAATAGAAAAATTGGGAAAAATAATTGTATAAAATAATACATAAAACTTTTTTTCATTGTAGACTTTGGTTTTTTTTTTTTTCTTTTGAATAAATTTTCTATATATATTTTTATTCTTATAATTTTATTGGATTTAATTCTGATACTGAGATAAAATTTATCTATTGTTTTTATAATTTTTATAAAACTTTCAAAATATAAACTATATTTTTATAGAACATGTTTATTATAAGAAAAAAAAATAATGAAAAAAAAGCACAGCTAATGTTTTGTAAATAATAAAAAAAAATGTATATGAATTATTTTTATATATATTTTTTATAATACATATATAATATGCAACACGAATAAAAGCAAAAAAATATAAAACACTAATTTTGTAAATATATGAATAATGATAACGTTATGTATTAAATAAAAATATATATATTAATAATACTTAAAGTATTATTTTTTATATACATTTACAAAATAAATGTACAGAGAAATATTTAATTAAAAAAACCTTAAAAAAAAATAAAAATATATATTTATATATATTCAAATAAATCTCAGGAAAGAAAATTTAAATAATTTTATATAATTCAGATGTAAATTGGATATATAAAAATATGATTTAATGATGTATATTCATAAAGCTTTATATATGGGAAAAATATATTCATAAAATTATAATAAAAGAGAACATATACTATTGGAAAAGTTCAAAAATATTTTTAGTAGTTTCATAAATTAGAAGTTAAAGTATTGAATATGTTTCAGCTAAATTTTTAATATTGAAATTTATTTTAAAGAGTTACAAATAAGTATACGTGAATTAAAGAGCCGTTTGAATATAGAAAACAAAAAAATAGAATTCTTGTACTATATATAAAGAATTTCAAAAATATACATATATATATACATATATACGTAGTAGTAAATTATAAGTGATTTAAAAGAATATGACATATATATATGAGGGGTATTCATTTCCTATAAAATAAAAATATAAATATTTAGTTTTGTATATAATAACAATCGATTATAGGAAATCAATATTTTTTTAAATATTATTTTTAATTAATAAAACAACAAATATTATTAATTTATTATGTTTTCATCATTATAATAATGAGAAAAAAAGATATTAAGGGTACAGAGAATAATATTATGATAAATGATAAAAAAAAAAAAAAAAAAGAAGATATTCTTTTTGAATTTTTGAGGGAAAATAATGTGAAAGCTTCACAACTTTTGAATAGTATATGGATTTATTATTTTTATCATAATATAAAAACAATAACAAAAAAAATAAAGGATTTACAAAATGAAAATAATAATAAAAGTGTTTTAAAGAAATATTTATTAACACTGAGCATAAATATTGATGATGCTTTTAATTATTTTCAAGATATTTTATTTCATATAAAGAAAGCATATGATGAAAAGAAATATGAATACATTTTGTATATGAGTAAAATAATAGATAAACAAAATAAATATTCTATTGATGCAAAAAGTTGTAATGAAAATGAATGTGAGCAAAGTTTAAAAGATTATACTATTGAATACGATAACTATGTAAATAGTATTATTGATAAATTTTATTCAGAGGAAAATGAGAAAAATATTGAAAATAAAGCAAATCAAACTTTATATAATAATTTAGAAATTGCTAGAATATGTCTTAGTAATACATTCAAAATTTTTGGAGATTTATTTAGATATAAGTCGTACTTTTTTAAAGAAAATAAAAAAAAAAATGAAATAAAATCATGCATCAATTATTACAAGTCATTAAATTATTACAAGTGTAGTGGCCATTTATTTAATCAGTTATCATTATTATATATAAATTGTAATCCTATAAAATGTTTATTTTTTTATTTTTTATCATTAATTGCACATAACCCAGCACCTAATAGGGATGCTGTTGTTATGTTCATGGAAAACATACTAAATGAAAGAAAAAAAATGGGTAAATTATTAGAAGGTTTAAAAGGAAATAAAGAGAATAATAATAATAATAATAGTAATAATAATAATAGTAACAATAATAATAATAATAATATTTCAAATAAATCAGGTAGGAATATTTATCATATTAAAAATAAAGATGATAACTATTTGTCTTTTAAGGATTGCAAAAACAAAATAAAAAATATTTATCTTAAAGAAGAAAAATTAGAGTACATAAAATCTCATATGCTAATAGAAAATTTAGAAGAAAAATTCACTTCAAAAAATGATTATAGAAATAGCAATGAAAAAGATTTAGCAGAAAAAGAATTAGGAGAAACCATTATAAATTTTTATATTAGCTATTTCAAAATTATTAAATTATTATTTTCTAAAATTGATATGAATAAGTTTGAAAAAAAAAAAAATAAATTTATATATTATACAAATAAATATTTAAAAATTCAATATTATAATAAAAAGGAAGATAAATTAATGTTAAAAAATTTAATTTTAATAATTTTTACCTTACTAAGCATTGTACTTTATGTAATCATTAGTCAACATGAAAATAAAAGGAATAAAAATGGTTTTTTTTTCTATGGAGATATAAACATAAATAAATATATTTATAAAAATGAACAAATTTATTTTTCCTTTCTTCTAATTCACGAAATTTTATTATCCTGCAAGTATTTTTATCTCAATTTTTACTCACAATACCTATCAGTATTTATATATATGTTATATTGGATAAATAATGAGAAAAATCTTAAAAATTTAAATTTGAACAAATTAAATGAAGAAGATGATAGAGAAAAAAATTCTCTTATTAAGCAGTATCATGAGGATTATAAAAAAAAAACGACTTATATTTGTTCAAATAATTTAAAAGATAACAAAAGAAAAAAAGTTAATATCAAAGAGGGAGACGATTTAAAAAAGGCAGATGTAAAAAAATCAGGAGAATATACGGATTCAAAGTTTTTATATAACGATATTATAAAAAGCATTAAAGATTTGATATATAGTTTAAAAATAAAAAAGGATATTAAAATGGAAAATTCTCTTTTACATTATAAATTAAAAGAAGATTTTTATATTTATCCATTCTTAAGTGCTTTAAGATTTAAAAAGTTAAGAATAGAAGATGAAGTAAGTGAAAATGTTGAATTTGAAAAAAAAATTAATAAAAATCAAATGAGTGTCTGTGATGATTCTAATGAAGATGATATTGTAGTACTGAAAAAACCTTTGTTTGTAAAATCAGATACAATTAATGGAGAAATTATAAATGAGAAAGATGATTCAAATAAAAAATTAAATTGTTTTAATGATTTATACGAAAAATCTATTATAAATAATAATCACGTTTATACACCTGATAATGATTTTAACAAGGTTGATACTGAAAATGTTGATAAAAATAATTCACTAGAATATAATATTTTTAAAGATAATGAAATGTTTCATTCAAATATATTTGATTCTAATGAAGAATCTATACAAATAGAAAATTATATTATAGCAACAAAAAATATTAATAATGATGAAGAAATAGAAGAAAATGTGAGAATAATCAGATTTCAATCATTAATACAAAATAAGGATATTTGTGACCATGAAAATTCTTTTTTTGAGAGTTTATGTAAAATATATTTGAAATCAAATATAGAAAAAAATGTTGAAAAAAATGAAAATATAAAATATGAAGATCT
This sequence comes from Plasmodium relictum, assembly GCF_900005765.1. NCBI lineage: Eukaryota > Apicomplexa > Aconoidasida > Haemosporida > Plasmodiidae > Plasmodium > Plasmodium relictum. The sequence goes on along the minus strand of NC_041685.1, from coordinate 911,226 downwards.
AAACTGCTTAAATTTTACTAAAAGATTATATGATGATTATTCTTGTGTTCTTAGTACTTCAAATGATATATTTGAAAATAAATTTGCAGCTTATAATAGCAATAATATGAATTTACATTCATTAAAAATAGTTAATAGTGATTGTGCTAATAAGAATGTTGAAAATATCTCCTATACACCTTTACATGAAAAGACTAATAAAAATAAAACCAATAGTACTTTGAATGTATCTAATGAAAATATTGATACTACTACTAACAATATAAATAGTAATAAATATACCAATAGCAGTGGTATTACTAATAATAATAATAAAAATGAAATTAGAGATGGAGAGGTTAATCAAAATACTAATAGATATATTTTTAATAATAAATATAACGATAAATTAAATAGGATTAATGAAAATTCTGAAAATCATACATATGATAATACCCAAGTGAAAAATAATGAAATAGAATTAAATAACGAAAATACGGATCATTATATAAATAGAAATGTTAATATAAAAAATGAAAGCATAAATGGAATAAGTAAAACTAATGATAATATTTGTAATTCAGAAAATATAAGATGTTTTGCTGTGAATGATATAAAAGATAATATAGATAATAGAAAAAGCACTTTCCTATATGATTATAACAACTGTGATCATATTAAAAATGGGAAAGAATATGGATTGAAAACTTATAGTGATAAAATGCATCTTGGTTTCAGTAAAAATTATTTATATATTAGTAATAATCTAAATGCAAATAACCAAAAACAAGATGATTTAGATGCTATTAGTAATATTTCAAAGACCAAAAAAATGTACAATGATTCAAATATATTAAGTTGTTATGATAGCAATATAAATATGTTTAATAATAATGATATTAATAATAATAATATTAATAAAAGTAACAATAATAATAATAATAATGATAATAATAATTGTAATATAAATAGTATTGATAACAATAATAATATTAATAACAGTAACAATAGTAACAATGATAATAATTATTATGATAATAATTACTATATTAATAATAATAAAGATGGTAATACCAATAATATTATTATTAATACACTTCAAAATCCTAAAGATTTTGTAAATGATGACATAAAATCATTCAATAAAAATTATAAAATTCAGTCAAGTTTTATGTTAAATAAATGGAATAGTTTTAATTATGATTTATTCGAAGATTCTGAAAACATTACAAGTAGCAATAATTGTATACATAATATAGATAATAATAAAGATAATAGTAATGTGGATGAAAGATTGGACAAATATAATGAATTAATTAAAAAATTTTGCAAAGAAAATAATTTTGATGAAAATCCAAATACAGATGAAATAAATATAAGGAGTCAAACAATAGAAAATATTCAAAATAATAATAATAACGCTTTAATTAATTCATTGAAAAATGCAAATACAAGTTATAATTCTTTAAGAATATTAGATATTAGTAAAAAATCGAACATAAATTCACCATTTAATTATATTACAAAAAGAAATACGAATATTTCTAATATAAATAATGAGGATGCGATTTCTCATAATAATAATATAAATACAAGTGTGCAAAAGCAAAAATGTTACTTAAATGATTTATTAAAAAAAATTATTATATTAGATGGGAAAAATATAGGAACTCGATATAAAGATAATTACATAAAATATTTTGACATTTTTCGTATTAAATTTGCTTTGGATTATTACAGAGATAAAGAATATACTGTAAAAGTTATTATGCCTCAAGAATATTTAACTTACGAGAAGAAAAATTTTGAGAATACTAAATATCATGGTAGTAGTTATCATTCTGACAATTTTAAAAACAATAATACAGACAATGGTGGAAATAATGAGTTAAGATTAACTAAAAATGATTTGTTATTTTTTCAACACCTTAATATTCTAGGTTGTTTAATTATTCAACCACTAGAAAATTATTATAATTTTTGTATAGAATATATGCAAAAGTGTAATTCTTGCTTCGTAACAAACATTGTTTTTTCTAGTTCAAATATAAAATTATTTGAAAATCAACAAACATATAAAAATATTTCTTCACATATTATATCTTATACTTTTCTAGCGGATGAATTTTTGCCAAACCCTAATTTTAAATGGCCACTTCATAGTAGTAATTAAATAAATAATACCATTCATAATAATAATATGAACATATATATATATACATATATAGTAATTAATAGAAAGAAAATTTTTTTTATAGAATTAAACTAAATTTTTTTTCTCATTTTTTCTTCAGATAATAATACATCACAAAAAAATATTTTTTACAAATAAAAAAAAATTGGATCTAAATATATCATATTGAGTTATGGAGGAATTTAAAAATACGCCTTTTTTTTTTTCTTTTTTTCATATTCTTTTTTATAGAATTAAAACACATTATTATGATGTTCCAGATAGAATTAATTTTTTCTTTAATTTTTTTTATGGAAGTACAAATAAAATCAATATATTAAACTTGCTATATTATAGAATACACATTTATATATGTAAAGATAGGAAGAAAAGAGAAGTTTATTAAAAATTTTTTCTTTATATATATATGCATAAAAATATATAATTTTTTTAAGATTAAAAGAGATGATTCTAAGAATCCTATAGATGATTGAAAGAAAATAAAAAAAAAATAAAATTTTTTATGCAGCATTAGAAAAGTATGCATATAAAAAATGCAATTTTAAATAGTTAAGTTATTTAAATATCCCCTAATGGCCCACTAAATATTAAATTTTACTTTCAAAAAGTCTTATATCCTTAGAAAATTAAAAATTTGGTAGAAATTTAAAAAAAAAAAAAAAGAAATAGAAGAAAAAATAATTTTCTGTGGTTAATGGATTCTGTATCATATATATATTAATTTAAAAAATTTTAATTTTGTCTATGTATCATTTAATCATAATTATAATTAATAATATATATATGTGTAAAGTTAATTTCTTATTAGAATGAATAAAAATTTTCACTTTTTTTTTTTTTAATTTTTACCTTGAGTGAGTCTCTTTTATTCCAATACATCTTTGGAGTTGCAAAAATATGTTTAAAATGTGTAAAACAAGAATAAAAAAAATAAATTGTTATATTTTTAGCATTTATTTGAAATAGTTTTATATGTTTTATGTAAAATTTAAAGACTTTCTAAAAATTACATTATTTACAACTTTTAAAAATTTTTTTCTATTTTTATTTTTTTTTTTTATTAAAAAAATATTTTATTTCAATAATTTTAAAGTTTTTATACACTTTAATATAAAATAAAAAAAAAGATATGAAACAAATACTTTCTCTTTAAATTTTGCTTTTCAAGTGTTGCAACCGTATATATTACTAAGAAACTTACATACTTTCATTTGCCTTCTTAGAGTGCATTTTCATGAATTTTTTTTTTTTTAAATTTATTGTAAGAGTGTTCATAAAAAGGAAAAAAAAAAGTAAAACAAATTAAAATAAATTTAAAATAAAAGTAATTCTAACAGGAGATACAAAATATTTTTATATTTTATTATTATTTAATAAGCATTGAAACGTCTATTAGCACCCTATTAAATAGTAACAAAATTTATAAAAAGCATTAATGAATTGCATAAATACATACATTATTATAACCAAAATGCATTTTTTTTTTTTTTCTTTAATTGGAGGCGCTTTTGAATTTAATACATTTTGATTCAATTGAGAATTTGGAAATATAAAGATAAAAACAAATTAAATACAATAAATAATGTATTATTACTATTAAAACAATTCATTAATAGTAAAAATTAAATATTTAAAAGGTATGCTAAAGATGTATTCAAAAATTATATTTTTGTAATATATGAGTATCAACAATGTGCTTTATGATCATGGAATAAGTCGATTACTTTTTTTTTTCTTTCATTTAGAGAAGGAAGGAAAAATACAATGATTTCCCCTGATTATAAAAAAAATTAACTCCATCAAAAAAAAATATACTTGAAAATATATTTAAAAAGGAATATAAAGATTTTTATCAAAACAATTATGTAAATTTTATATATGTGAGATGAATTTCGAATTTCACTTCTAATTTACTTGAATATATATAAAAAAAAAAAAAAGAAATGAAAAGAGAAAATTCACATTTAAAAATAAATTGTTTTATAATTACACTTATTTATTCCTTTTTTTAAACTAAAAAAAATCGATTTTTGTAAAAATTAGCTTATATACTTTATTATTAAATTTTACATACGAATACAAGCTAATCCTAATATAGTTTATAACCTTTTATTTTATTTTTTATAATTTTACATATTTACTTTTAAAATAAAAAAAAAAAAAATAGTTCATTTTTACTTAACTAAATTATATTCCTACTAAATAAAAAATTTAACCTTATTTTTTTTCATTTTTTTTTTTAAAAGATTAGATATCACAATAAATGAAAGTTAAATATTCATTAATAAGTTAAAGTATTAAAATTTCCTTGCATCTAATTAGAAAGGAATAGTTTTATATATATTAGTTTTTGTGTTATGTTTTCCTAATAAAAAAACAAAAAACAAATATTACATAAATTATGATGAACTGTATACCTAAAACAGTAATACCATATATTGTATTATTTGGTGCCTTTTTATATAATCTCAACATAGGTTAAAATAAAAAAAATTAAAATATAAAAACAAAAAAATATAAGAGATTTTTAGAGAAGATATTGAGATAGTTTTACAAGTTTGTTTATTGAATTTTTTTTTTTTTTTTTTTATTATGTGTTTGTACATATGTATACACCTTTTTTATTTTATCTATATTAGAATTTTAAAATATACATTATATTCCATAATTTTAAATATTAATATTTTTTTCTAATTTTTATATGTTTGAGAGATTATTTATATATTTTTATTTTTTTTATATATTTATGATAATAATATATATGTATTTATATTTTTTTTTGTAATTTTTTTTTTAGGAGTAGTAAATTCCTATGGAAACTTAAATATTTATTTGACTTCTTATTTAAGATATAAAGGTAATTATGTAACTTACAAAGACGTATCTATTATTTATGAGTTATGCATAATTACTTTAGGAGTTTCAATGTTAATTGGAAATCATGTTCAGAAAAAATTAGGCGTGAGAGCAACTATACTATTATGTAGTTTTAATACATTCTTAGCATTTTATTTATCATCAATATATGTTCATTCTTATTTTTTACTATGTCTATTCATGGGGATTATGCATGGTATAGGATATGGAATAAGTTTTACTATACCTCTATCTTGTACATATAAATATTTTAAAAATAATAGGGGATTAATAAGTGGTATTGTAATATCTGCTATTTCATTATGCCCTTTTTTATATTGCCCTTTACAAACTCTTCTTATTAACAAAAATAATGTTTTACCTTCTATGGAAGCAAATAGTGACTCAAAAGAATTATATTTTAATGACGAAGAGGTTTTGAATAGACTTTCTCATGTTCTTTTTATTCAATCTATTATGGCTTTATTTTTATGTAGTTTAGGTGGATTTTTAGCTACAATTGATATTAAGGAAAGTAATGAAAATTCAGAAAAAGTACTTGCCAAAGAAATAGACATGAAGAATTCTGATAATAAAATAGTAAATTTAGAAGAAAATGAAGTAGTATTATTACCACAAGAAAAAGAAGAAACATTTCAAAATGATTTAACTAATGAATTTAAAGAAAATAATAAGAATGATAGTATAATTTACGATGAAAATGGTAATTGTAAGGATGGTGCAGGTACTTGTTTAACTGAGAGATTTATAAAGAATAATAACTCTATCAATGATTCAAATAATGAAATACAAGCAACTGATGTTAATGGATATAAAAAAGAAAATAATTCTCTTTGTAATAAAAAGAATGACAAATTGAATACATATGAAAATGAATGTAAAAAAAAATTTTACAATATAAAATGCACAGAAGATAAAAATTTTATAATCCTTTGGCTATCTATAGTATTATTTAACTCTTATATAAATTTTATTATAATGTATTGGAAGATTATTGGTATTAATTATACAAATGTAGAAGATAAAATTATAACATTAAATGGAAGTTTTGCTAATAGTGTATCAAATATAATAGGAAGGTTAATTTGGGGATATCTTTATGATAAATTTGATTTCAGCTATATTTTATTATTATTAGGTTCTTGTGTGTTCTCCTGTTGCTTTATCCTACCTTTAATTTCCCACATATATATATTGTATCTACTTATTTGCTCTATCTTTTATTTTTGTATAGGCGGAAGTTTAGTTACTATTCCTGTTGTAACTCTAAAAAAATATGGAGAACAATATTTTTCTCTAAATATGTCTATTTTATATACTAGCAGGATAGCTAATACATTTATATGTAGTTTACTCGTAAATGTTTTCTACAGTTTATTAACATTAAAATACATAAGTATTTCTTTTGGATTAGTTTCTTTTCTGTCAACTATTTCTATATTTTATCTGACAAAATAAATACATGTGCATCAATATATATAATCATATATGTAATTATATAATTATTCTATTTGATTTATCAATCTCTTTTAATTATTGTATATGCTTCAAACATTAAGTTATTTCATTTTTTTAAAATTTGCACTATTTTAAGTATTTTTTTGCATTTTTTTAATGGAGATTTTGTTTTTAATTTTTATTTTTAAAAAAAAATAGAATATTTTATAAATAAATTTTTTTTAAAAAAGTTTAGGTTTTTAAAAATTAATGAAACATAAATTATTTAATTTTAGATAATATTCACATTTACAATTTTTTTTTTTTTTTAAAAAAAACTCTCAAACAAATTTAAAAATAAATATATATTTTTTATTAATAAAATGAAATATACTATTTTAAAAATAGAATAGATTTATAAGTAATCTGATAATTATTTTTAAAATCTAAAAAAAAAAATTTCATAGGCGTTTCAGTAAAATTATTGTTAGTTTTTTTCTTATTTTCTTTTCATATATAGGGCATATTGGAAAAGCTCAAAAAAAGATATCCCTTTATTATTTTTCTTTAAATGTGTTAATAATTTTGGATCTAAAGTAATTTTCCAATTCATTTCTAATTATTTCATTGATTAATAATCTATGTGTAAATAAGAAAAAAATAAAATAAAATAAAACAGTTATAAATAAAAAAAATTATAATTAAAGTTTTTAAACATATATTTTAGTGAGTCGATACATTAATAAACTAGGAAAAATAATCATCTAATGAAATTTAGTTAGATGATTAAAATATTAAAAAAATTTGGATAAATGCATATAAATATACTTAGTTATTTCATCAAAAGTAGGTCTCATAAAAGGATTATCATCAATACAGGCTAAAAGTAGATTTATTAAAAATTTATCCTATAAATAAGGAAAGTATATATATATATATGAATTGATTAATAGATAAATATAAATACATTTTATCAATAATGTTACTTGAATATGAAAATGATTTAAATTAATATTATAATTGTGATGAGAAAAATAATGAAAATTTTGATGTTTTAAAAATTTTGATATAATAATTGAAAAAGCCCAAATATCAACATTCTTATCATAAGCTACACTTTTCTGTTCAGGTGCTAAATGTCCTATTGTTCCACAACACTGACTCATTAAATATTCAAAATTTTGATCTACCTTTCTTGATAAATTAAAATCAGTTATTAATATTTTATTATTCTTCAAAAAAAAAAGAAAAAAACATATATATAAATATGAAATAAAAAAAGACATAATAAATTGAAAAAGAAATGATTGTTTCAATTAAAAATATCACATTAAAAATAAAAAATTTTTTTTTAGATATCTATTAAACCTTTATCAGAATATTATCTGGTTTTAAATCTCGATAAATGTAAAATTCCTGCTTAATATTTGGCTTATGAATATGCGACATTACACTGAGAAAAAAAAATAATAAATAAAATAATAATATATATATATTCAAGAAATGAAAATTATAAAATATATATCCACCAATATTATTCTTACTTGGCTATTTCTAAAAGAGTTATTCTTATAAAATTTAAATTATATATTATGCTATTATCACAGAACACTTTCTCTGAAGAAAAAAAAATAATTCGAAAAAAAAAAATATATATAAATATAAATATATATATATAAATATATATATATATATATACCTAATGATGTATCAGCTAGCTCTAAAAGAAAACAAAGAGATTCTTTTTTTTCTTTTTCGTGTTGTCTATTTATTAATATTTGATAACCTAAAATAATAATATTAATATTTTTATTTAAATATATAAAATTGTATCTAAGATAAAATATTATTATTACCTTTAAAAACACAATAAATTTGTATTACATTAATATGTGCTTTTTCTCTCATGATAAGAGATTCATTTAAATTAAATTCACTAAATGAAAAAAAAAAATTTTTTTTTTATAAATATACTAATATTAGTTGAATTATTTATATTACTTCATGTCCATTATTTTTAAAGCGAAATTTGAAGTATTTTTTATACTAAAAAAAAAAAAAGAACTATAAAACTCTTCATTTTTAAGTGATACTTTCCATACTTCACCAAATCCCCCAATTCCTAGTTTCTTTTTAAAAGTAAAATAGACATCTAAATCAATTAATTCGTTATTATTTTTCCATATTCTAATAAGAAAAAATATATATATATAAATGAAAAACATATATATAATAAAAATAAGATTATTGTTTATTTACTTTAAAAAAAAATTATCAAGATAATTAAATTTAATTTCTATATTATTTAGAAAATTTGAAATTGTTATTTTAGATTGTGTATTTAAATTTAATTTATTTTTTATCTTTTTCTCCCAAAATATAGGTATAATACTTTCAATAATATTATGTTCTTTTTAAAAAAAAAAGTAGAAGTGAATTAGTGTATAATTGTATAAGAAAAAATAAAATACAAAAAAATTAAAGAACATATTTAAATAAAAATTACCTGGAATAGATGGTATTAAAACAAGATTAAAATATTTTACATTTTTGTTCTTAATGTAGCGAACGAATCTACAAGGAATATCCAAAGAATCGCATAACACCTATTAATATTTTGATTTATTCAAAAATAAAATAAAGTTTATATTAATATTATTGATTATTAATGATAGTATTTTTATTTATTCCTTTTTTTGAAAAATTTAACTTTAAACAATAATGATTTATGCCTATCTGATCCTTTTTTTACACTTCCAAGTAAAACAAAGTTAAAGTCAAAATTTTCAAAATAGAAAGTTTTTATACTTTCACTATCCTCACCATAATTTTCCATTTTTTTTTTTTTTTTCTTTTCTTCAGAGGAAAACATTTCAGAAAAAGTTCTCTCATGAATTTTATTTGATAAAGAATTACTTGATTTATTAAATATAGAATCATTACTCTTTTCTTTTAAGCTATTTTTTTCTATTTCGCAATATTTTCTTTTGTTTTTTTTTTGACTTTCTTTGTACTTATTACTTTTATTGTAATTTGCTATAACTGAATTTCCTTTACTATTTATGATAAATCCATCTTTTCTATCAATAATGTCTAATTCTTTTTCATTCTCTTGTTTGTGAATATTGTCTCTATTATAATAATTTTCAGTAGTTTTACAATATTCAGTACTTTCTTGATTTATGTCTTCTTTAATTTTATTTTCTTCATCATCTTTGCTTTCTTCATCATTCTCACTTTCCTCATCATCTTCACTTTCCTCATCATCTTCGCTTTCTTTATCATCTTCACTTTCTTTATCATCTTCACTCTCTTTATCATATTCATTCTTTTCATTATCTTCATCATATTCATTTTTTTTATCGTTTTTAGTATCTTCTTCTTCTTTTGCTCCTTTTCCTTGATAGTTTTTTTTTTTTTCTTCTTCATTTATAATTATATTTTCGTTATCATATTTAATTAACTTGTCTACTAAATTTTCAATCTTTTTTATTTTTATTAAAATATTTTTTACATTTTTAACTTCATTTTTAGCTGTATTAACTATTTCACTAATAATTTTATGAATAAGTTAAATATATATATATATATGTACAAATGAGAAATTTATTTATTGATAAAAGAAAAAAAAAAATTACCGAAGTCTAGCATCACTGTTTATGTTTACGATTATATTAGTTATGCAATTGCAAATATCATTTTCTTTTTTACTACATTTTTTTTTATCATTTATATATTTTTTGACGCACTTATTAATATTAGTGAACAATTTTTTATTCATTAAAAAAATATTGGAATATTCACAATCAAATATTGAGTTTTCTTTAAAGCACTTAAACAACCCAATGTATCTATTAGGCACAGGTATTTCACCAACCAACTTTTTTTTTTTTTTTATAAAATATTTAAAATTTAAGTCGTATGCACTATTTTTTATTAGAAAATCTTGTTTGATTAAATTACTATTAATACTAAAGTTATTCATTGCATACATTTCATTGATACTCATGTCATTATTATTAGCTAAATGATTCTTTTTAATAAAACTTTTTTCCTTTTTTATTTTTATATCATGTTTGTAAAAATATATTAACCTTAAATCTTTTATGTCAATAGCATCATTAAATATTCCTGTTAATATATGTATTTATTTAATTATTTTATTTTATTTTATTTTTTTTATAATTACATCAATATATTAAAATAAAGAATATATTGAATATATTTATATATTTTTATGTAATATTCATTTAAAAAGTAAATATTTTCTTGTAAATGGAAATATATTAATTGTATATTATTATGCTTATTTATCCCTTTTTATTTTTTTACAACGATATGTATTTTTCTATATTTTTCAATACCTGGCTCAAAAAATGTTTTTTTATTATACACTAGATTATCATAAAAGTCTAATATGTATGTCTTTTTGTAACGGTAATTTAAGTTTTTTTCATATAGTTTATTTAAAACAAAATCAATTAAATATAAAATTACTTGATTGTTTTTAACTTTTTTTTTTTTTTTTAATTTATTTAAAAAGTTTAACACTAAAAAGTTGATTTGGTCAATATTATCAGTCAAATATTTTAAACCAATTAATATGTCATCTATTTCTCCACTCAACAAAAGTAAAACCTCAAAAAAAAAAAAAAAAAAGAACATAAAAATATAATAATGATATTGATAGTTAATACACAACTTTTAATTTATCTAAATAATAATTTTAATGTTACCATTGGAATTTGATTATAATTATTTGAATATTTTGGAAAATACAAATTGAAAGTATTTATAGATAATTTTTTTATAAATTCATTTAGAACTTCATTGTTTCTTTTTAATATTAAGTCATCAGAAATAAATAAACAAATATTTTTATTTATTTCGTCTCCCCTTTTTAAATTCTATTATTAAGAAGAAAGTAAGAAAAAAAGAAATAATACAAAAATTTAAAAAAAAAAAAAGTAAAAGACTTAATACTTCTATTATTTTTTTTTTTTTTTTATCTTTTAATTATCTATATTACAATTTCTTGATTTGATTTTAGTTTTCTTAGCGTTTCTATATGAGTTTTATGTTTATTTTCATTAGTTCCATTTTTTTCATTTTCATTTTGAATATGATCTAACTCACTTTCTTTTGAATCTTTTGATTTATTACTATTATTATTCGAAGTAGGAGTATGAAGAGAAGTAATATTATCATCAAAATTATTATTGATATTCTTATCAACATTACTATTATAATTGTCACGTATATTTGTAGAAATATTAGTATTACTATTATAACTATTACTAATATTACTATGAAAGTTGTTAGTATTATTAATACTACTATTGGAAACTTTGTAATTATTGTTGTAGTTATTAGAATTATTATTCATTTTTTCAAAATTTTTTTTGAATATTATATTTATTATACAATTTAATTTATTTTACTTTGTTTTTATTATTTTATGACAACTATATATGTAACAAAACATTTTAGATTTCTATAAAATAATTTTTTTTATTAAAACAATTTTAGAATATTACATTCTATTCAACTGGTAATATGTGTAATTCATTTAAAATGAAAAATTGAGAACTATTTTTCTTAAAAAATAAATATTTAGTAATTCATTCTTTTTATTGTTATAAAATATAAAATAACTATCTAAAAATATTATACATAAAATATTTTATGTAGAGATAATTTTTTTAGTGTTATTGTTATATTAATTATCTAATAACATTAAAAAATAATGTATTTTTTTTTTTCTTTTTTCTATATAAAAAAATATTCGAAAATAAAAAGAAAATGAATGAAAGCGAAGTATTAACGCACTTATTTTTTAGTATAATGGAACTTTACATACAAAATAAACTTCAAAACTCATTAAAAATTTAAGACAAAAATGTATTTTATTTTTTATAAAAATGATAAAAATAAAATAAAGAAGTTTTTTTTATATGCATCTTATTTGTCACTGTATTTTTTTTTTTCAAAAAAAAAGAAAAAAGGAAAATTAAATTAAAATTAAAATATAATGTATGAATATATATATATATAAATTTAAATGTATTAATATTATATATATATAAGACTTCTAGCTAATATAAAAAATTGAAATTGTTTAAGGAGTAAAATATAAAAATATATATATATAAATTAGGTGTATAACAAAAATGGAAAAGAAATGTATTTTTCTCTTCTTTTAAATTTAAAAAAAAAAAATTTTCCATAAGCAACTTTAAAATAAAAACAATATTATATATGTATTAAATAAAATTTTTAAAAAATAATAAAATCTTTCACTTATAATTATTTACTTTATATTTTTGGTAAATTATATATAAACTTTCTATATATAGCTTAATTTTATTTTCCAATGATACTATGTCTTAACAAATATAAGCTTAAAAAAATTAAAATAAATGCGTATTATCTATTTCTTTATTTTATATTATTTTTTTTTCTTTTTATAATTATTTATCTAAAATGAGTTAAAATCTTTCTATTGTTACACATACAAAAAATATATGAATATTATGTTCCTGCATGCCTACCTTTCTCTATTTTCTTTCTCGTTTTATCTTATGTGCTTTAATAGGTATCATTTTTTCCCTCCTATTTCAAATATGAAATTTTTTTTATTTAATCTACTTCAAAATAAAAATCAGGTTTTCTTTTTTTATCATCAGGGGTGTTTTTATTGAATACAAAAATTAAAACAATACATATTATTGGTGAAGTAGCTATACACAGTTTTAAGATTGTTATTAGAATGGAAAAAATTGTGCTCAGCATTTTGACAAAAGCTATAAAAATAATTGATGTAACATATGATATTTAACTTATTATATATATGTCATAAAATAAAATTTATATCATATTTCATAAAATAATAAATAAAAAATTCATAATATATTAATTTAAAATACTGTTATCTAATTCTTTGTAAAAAAGTAATTTTCTTACGGAAGTACATAATTTTATTTATTTTATTTTATTTTTTTATTAATTTTTGTTATTTATTAATTTTTTTATTTATTAGAAATTATTGTGCATGTTTTTTTTTTTTAAATCTCTTGAAAAGAAAAACTAAAGATTAAAAATGACAAATCAAAGAAGAAAAAAAAATATATTAGAAGAAAGAATTGCCATAAAAAAAAAACCAGGAATTAAAATTATTTAAAAAAAAAATTTTTTTTTAAATAATATGTGAAATGTGTAAAATTTATATTAAGAAATTATATAATTGAAAAATAAACTTCTATTACTTTCATTTGCTAAATATATATATATATATTTATTATAAAAATAAAATAAAGAATAATATATATCATTTATGCAAGATCTTGTTTTAAATAATAAAAAATAGCAAAATCGAAAAGTTCATAACATAATTTTTTTTATTTTTTAAAAAGCTTAAAAATGCAGTAATTATTTTAGGAGAAAAGATATTTTATCAGTTGGAAAAGAAATAAAAAAAAGAATTGTTCGAAGATTATTTTTATTATTAAAATCAATATAAAAATAAAAAGATTAAAATGGGATAGGAAAAAAAAAAAAAAAGTGAAACGAAGATTTATAAATGATATTTACTGATGTTTTTTTTTTTTTTATAACAAATTTATAAATATAAAAAAGATTAATCCAATTCTTTAGAATAACATTAAGTAAAAAGTTTATAAATTAAAAGACCTTTACTACTTATATTTTAATAAATAAAAGTAAAAAAAAATTTATAAATAAATTAATGTAAATATTTCTGTAATGCTGCTTAAAATTCTTTATTATACTCTTTCGTATAAGATGTCTTTACATAAACTTTAATTTTGATGTCAAAAGAAATATTTTATTAATCCTAGAAATTCATTTTTTCTTCTAATTTAAAAAAAAAATATCATTTATTGAAATACAATAAAATACTGTAAGTATTTTATCAAATATTATAAAAAGACAAAGTTTTAATGCTCATATTCTACTTTATTAATAAATAATTATTTATATAACCTTTTTTTTTTTTAATTTAAAAATATATATTTTTATTGATATTTAATGATTCTAAATTAACTGAAAATTTCTGAAATTTTTATTTACTAAAAAGAATAAATATACACACATATATGTATTTAAACATTATTTCATTTTATAAGATAAAAAAAAAAAGAAAAAAAAAGCATGCAGAAATAATATTTGCCATCTAAAAGTAAATTAAAAAAATAAAATAAATAGAAGTATGAATACAAATGTAAATAGTTGAAATTTGTGAAGATATATGTTTTAAAAAATAGTAAAATTATGTTAAAAATGATAACATGAATACTTCATATATTTTGTAAAATACTTTTTTTTAATTTAATGGGAATATTTTTATACTTCTTCTGTGTGCATATTATAAAATGATACAAAAAAAAAAAAAAAAATAAAATAGAATTATGGTTTACAAAAAATAAATTTTCGTTTTTATTTTGTTCTATTTTTCGTTTATATTTTTTTTCTATGAATCTTACCTTTTTTATTAAAATGAATAAAAATAATAAGATTAAATATTACAGAAAAAAAAAAAAAAGAAAAAAAAAAGAAAAATGTGAAATAAAATAAAATGACAATATTGTAGTTATTCTTTTTTTTATTTTCATTTTTTATGATTTTATTTTTTCTATTTCTACATTCGTAAAGCATAATTTTCCATAATACTAATTCATTACTGCATTTATTCAATTAAAAAGAATAAAAAATAAAAAAATAAGGAAAAAATACATATATTTTAAAGATATATAAAATATATATAAAAATATATATTTTTTATGTTTAAATATATTTATATACCCTATTAAAAATTGTATTCTGATAAAAAATATAAAAAAATGAGGTGATAAAAAAATGTACAAAGAAAATATTAATTGCTGACAATAATAAGTATATTATATGAAGTATCAAAAAAAAAAAAAAAAAAAAGAATAATATATATATATATATATATTTACGTAAATATAGATATTTATATAAAGATATTAATTTTATAATTAATATTTCTAAAAAATTTTCATAAGGTTTTTTTTTTTAACTTTTTTAAAAATGAATTATAAAAAAAAAAATATAATGGATATGTCTTTATTTATTTACAAAAATATGTAAAAATTTATACTATTTATATTTGATAGTTGCTATATATGCACAAAATAATTTTTTAAATTTAAGAATAATGAACACAATTATATTATTGTACATTTTATTTATTATTAAATATTTATATATATATATATATATATATATATATATATATATATATATATATATATATATATATATATATTTTTATTATATTTAGTTTTTTCCCCCTTTTTTTTTCTTTTTTTTAAATTAGTTTTTTTTTTTCATATATAAAATATAAAGTCTTTGTCAAATTAATTTTTGTTTTATTAAATAGTAAATATACTTTTACAAGATTTCTATTATATATATTGATGTAAAGATTAATTAAATATTTACTAAAAAGACTTATTTTTGTATTATTTTTTCTATTTCTTTTTCTCTCATTTATTCTTTTTATTTTTTTTAATAATAAGTAACTTTATTATATTTATTTTATTTTATTTTTTTATTGTAAAAATTCCAATATGTTATATATTTTTGCATACATATTAAAAAATATATAAAATTATTTAATTTTATATATTTTTCTTTTTTAATAGTTAATATTTAAATACTATTTTTATATATATACTTTCTTATATTTTGTTTTTTTTATATCTTTTTTTTTTTTTTTTTAAAGGATATCAGCATAATTTTTCTTTAATTTTCCATTAGAAAATGAATCAATTAAGAAAAGTAGATTTGTTTCAAGAAAATAGTAATAGCAACACAATATTTTCAAATTATGATAATGAATTAAATTCATTGAATGAAAAAAGTTATGTAAATAATAACAACAATTCCAATATAATACCATTAAAAAAGTATTCGAATAGTGATGTATATATCTTACCTTTTACAAAAGAAAATGGAAATGATTTTTTGAAAATAAGCAATAATTATTCAAAAGAAGGTAGAGAACTTGAAAATAATAATAATAATGAATATATGCTTAATTATTTAAATGCTTATATAAATAAGAATATAAAAAATAAAATTAGTGATAATGCATCTAATAATGCATTAGGAATAATAGATAAAAATAACGATATTAATTATAATTTTATATCAAATCAGTTAAAGGAAAGTAAAGCAATTATTGAAACGAAAAATTCAATGTATAAATTATCTTCAAATGGTAACCAAAAAAATAGCAATAACTTTAGCTCAGGTATAAATGAATTGATACATAAAAACACCTTACTTAATAATAAAAATATTCCTAATAACATTTTAAATGAAATAATTCCTGGGGAAAATGTAATAAATAATATACAAAGAATTAATTATATTAATAATTTTTATAATATGAATGGCTCAGATAATGTAAATAATATAAAAAATGATATAAACGAAATGAAAAATATAAAGAATAATAAAGAGATTTCTAATAAATTTAATAGTAATTTAATTTCCAAATATGGTAATAATTTAAATTTAAAAAGTAGTATAAATATTCTAAATCAGGAAAATGATAATAAAGTTTATAATAATGATTCTATATATGAATCTACATTTGATAATGACCTTAGTGAAAACCAAATAATAAATGATAATGTAAATGCAAATGATAATAAATTATCATTTAAAACTCATAATAATAAGGTAAAGGATAAGAGCGATTCTACAAAAATATCTTATTCTCAATATGTAAACTTACCATGCACTCCAAGAGTTAACAATATTGAATCTATTTTAAATTTTAATCAAATTAATTCCCATCATTCTGATAAAAAAAGTTATATTAGAAAACAATCTAATATATCATCTGGGATTCCTCAAGAAGAATTTCTAAGAGCACAAGAAAAAGAAAATTATAAAAATTTTCTTAATGTCATAAATAAAAGAATGGAGAATATTATGAAGGATAAAAATATTATTCAAGTTGAAAATCATTACAAACCAAATACTCAACCAAAAAATATCAAAATGCATGATAAAATAAATGATATAAATAATAATAATAATAATAATAAATTAATTAATTTGTATAATTATAATAGTTATTTAAAAAATATGAAATTAAATATGAATGAAAATAAAAGTGCAAATATGTATATAAATAATCAAAATATTTTTAATGAATTAAATGAAAGTTATAAAAATTCTTATTTAAAAAAAATCTATTTTAAATTACCCTTCGGATCTATACATGATAAAAATACATTTGTGCATGACTCATTAAAAGTATCTAAATGTTACTCACCCTCTTTTCAATATTCACATAATGATGAAATGAATAATGACGTTAACAATACTAGTAAAAACATTGATTTTTTAAATAACTTTGCTGTATCAGATAATCGATCTAATAATAATAATAACAGCAGTAATATAGATAAAATTAATAATATAAATAACATAACTATTCTCAATTCATTAAATAATGCAAATGATATAAATAGTACAAATAATGTTGAGGATAATATAAGTGTCAAGCAAATAACTAATGCTAACATTAATAACAGTCATCATTTAATAATAAAAAAGAAAAAAATAAGTAGTAATTTAAATGAAAGTGAAGGTAAAGATTTTTCATTTGAAAAAAAAGCTAGCAATAATAATACATTTAATAAAAATGATTTTTATCTAAATCAAATAAATACTTATAATGAGAATAATGAATTTTACATCAGTGAGAATACTAATAAAGAAACAATAAATGATGATAATTCTTTTTTACATAGTGATAGTAATGTACAACTTAGAGAAGCATCTTATAAAAATGAAAAAGGGCAAAATATAAAAGATGGAAATATAGAAGAAAATAATGTGCATTTTTATAATGAAAATTATACTAATTTAAAAAGTAATGATATTATAAATAAAAGTGAGAAGAACTATAATGAGGAAGAAATAAATAACTTAGGTAACTTTGATAATTTAATCAATATAAATCATAATAATAGTAATGTTATGGAAAATCAGATGAGTTTAAATAATAATTTAAATAATAATATTAATAATATAAATACAAATTATAATACTAGTGTTACTAATAATTATAATATAAATAATAGTTTTATGCACATTCCTAATAATTTTATTAATAAAAATAGTAATAATGATTTTATAAATACAAGTGATAATTTTATTACTATAAACAACAATATAAATAGAGACTTTAATAAAATAAATGATAATACTATAAATAGAATTGATAATAATAATAATAATATGAATTATAATAAGCAAATTATAAATATACAAAATGAAAAAAAAATAAACGAACAAACACAAATAGATACATTAAATAATGGTATGAATAATTTATCTTTAGATATAAACTTCAATAATATGGAATATGAAAAAATGAATAATTCAAATAGTGAGGCTATTTTTTATGAAAACATTTCATATGTAAATGAAAAGGATAATAATGATATTAATAATACTATTAATAATATCAACACTAATATTAATAGCAATATTAGTAATATTAATAATAATAATGAAATGGATATTAAAAGTGAGGAATGTAACAATGAAGATGATAATAATGAGATAAAAAAAAATGAGAATTATGAATTACATATTAATATAGATGAAAAAGGAAAATTTTCAAATTATTTTAATCCTGAAATAAATAATGAGAATGTGAGTTCATTAGAAAATAACATCAATTATAATAAAAAAATAAATAATATCTCAGATAATAAGTTAAATGATTTGAATTATAGTATAAGCAATAGTTGTTTAAAAAATAGTTTGATAAATGTAAATAGTGCCATTAATGATAATATATCTTATGATAACAATAATGATGATGAATGTATACTGAATAATAATTTTACTAATACTAATTTTTCGTTCTCCATGGATCATTTAGATAACTCAAAAAGTAATATAGATAATGTAAATAATATAAGCAATGTGAATAATAGATTAAGTAATAATTTGGATAATTTAAATAATATAAAAAATAATAACATTAATAGTATAGAGAAAAATCTTAGTAATAATAACATAAATAATTATAATTTAAGTAACAACATAAATGAAGAAAATATTGCAAATATAAATAGAGATTTAAATAGTAGTAATAATAATAATAGTAATATTAATAATGTAGATAACAATATCAATTATATGATTGAAAGAAATATAGATTATGATTCTATATATAATAAAAATTTATTTGAAAATAAATATGTAAATATCAAAAATAATAATAATAATTTGGGTTTCTTTGATCAAAATAAAGTTGGAGTTCTGTCTAAAAGTAATATTATTCTTACAAACAGTAATGGTTATTCAAAAGAAAATGTAATTTATCCAATTAATACTACTTACAAATATAATACTGTAAACAGTAAAGAAAATTATATTACAACAAGTAATTTTAATGATAATTTTAATGTAAGTAATTTAAATAATATTAAAAATTTGAATACTATGAATATTCTAAATAATGTTAGTAATTTAAATAATATAAACAATGTAAACAACTTAAGTAGTATAAATAATGCAAATAATATTAATAATTTAAATAGAGTAAATAATATGAACACTTTGAATAATATGAATACCTTAAAAAATATAAATAATTTTAATAATGCTAATAACATAAGCAACATAAGTAATGCAAATAATGTGAATAATTTTATAAATAAAGATAAAATTTTAGAAAATGAAGTTTTCAAAAGCATAAATTTAGTAAATAATTCAGTTAAAAATGTTAATGTGATGGATAATAGCTCTTTGTATAAGAATACTGTTTCTATGAATCTAGTAAAAAATAATAATATAGTGAATTCTATGACTTATAATCAAAGTAAATTATTAATTAACAAACAAAATATTCCTTCAAATAGATGTATGAATAATAATATAAGAAACTTAAATAATAATACGATTGATTATAAATCTATTGTTAACAATGTTGTAAACACAAATAATTTTGAATATGCACAAATTAATGAAAATAAAAATTACTTCATGCTCTCACATAATAATAATAGTAATAATAATAGTAATAACAATAATAATAATAGTAATAATAATAGTAATAACAATAATAATAATAATTTATCATATAGAAAAAATATTCTATGTGATAATAAAACAAATGATAAAACGAATTTATTTTTATCTTACAATAAATTATCAAATGTATCAAATGGATATAATGTAGAAATTTCTGAAAAAAAATTGATTAACTTAGATAATTATAATATGAATAATATTATGAAAAGTGAACATAGTCCTAATAATGTAATAAGTAAAAGCATTATTGATATAAATGATAATAAAAATATGACAATAGGTAAACTTATGAATAGCTCTAATAATGATATTGGTGAAAGGAGGCATCTTGATAATTCTGATATTAATTTATTAAATATGAAAAGTTGCGTATATACTAATATTTTAGAATCAAAAAATAATTCAATAATCAATGAAAATAATAATAATAAAAATAATATGAATCCTGAGATAGCAAACAGCAAAATAAATAACTATATTAATGATAATATTAGCAATCTTATTTTAAATAAAAATATAAATAACTTTATTAATAATGGTAGACAGGCTATTCAAAATAATGTAAATCCCTATTTATCTAATGTTAATAATATAAATGTTCATAATATAAATTTTAAAAAAAATGAAAATATATATAATCATAAAAATATACCAATAGAAAATAAAATAAATAATAATAATGATTCAATCAACAGATATTGTAAAGAAAGCTCTAATGATATAGAAAAAATAAATGATCATTTTATTTTAGCGAATAATAAAAATATAAATATTATAAATAAAATTAAAAATCAAAAAGGTACTTATATTTGTAATTATGCAAAAAATTGTATTTCACTTAATAGTGTAGCTAGTCAAAAAATAAATGATGTAAATGTAAATAAAATTTCGGAAGCACGTATTATTTACAATAATAATAATAAAAGTAAAAATACTTGTTTAAATAACAAAAATGATTTCAATAAAAATACGTTAGATAAAAATTACGAAATTAATAAAAATGGAAATAGTAATGAAAATATAAATTATTTATCAAATTTTAGAAATATTGTTAATAATAATGCCAGTAGTAATAATAATATACAGAACAGTTTTAAAGAGAATTTTTATAATAATTTAAATATTTTAACAAGTAACAAAAATATATCCAATATAGATTTTAATGATAATATAATTTATAAAAATAATAATGGTAAAATCAATAGTAGTAGTAGTAATCACAAAATTAATATAACACAAGCTTTATTAAGTAACAGAGGTACACGTTTATATAGAAACTCAGTAATAAATGAACATAGAAATATATTAGATCAAAGTAATAAAGAAAGAAAATATGATGAACTTAATGATGAAGTAAATGAAAGTGAAATAAATGGAAATGATAATATGCAAGAAAAAAAATTTCTTCATAATGATACTCAAATAAAAAGAGAAAAAAAAAATATAGAAAATATGAATAATTCTTATTATTTTAATAGTAATATAGTACAGAAACATTATGAATATAACAATTTAATTAATAATAATAAAATTAACGATATAATGCATTTAAAAAATTCATTAAATTATAATAATGGTATTATAAACCATGATAAAAAGATAAATCAAGATGATTTTATACAAACTACACTAAACAATATTTTAACTAATGATATAAAAAATAAAAATTATGATGAATTAATGTGTAATAAAAATTTCATTTCAAATAACCAAATGTATAGCATAAATTCGAAAATTCAAAATAATATACCTAATAATATTCCTAATACTAATTTGATCTCAAAATACAACAAAGATTTATTGACAAATAATGAAAGAAGTAATATAAGACTAATGGCTGGAAATACTGACCTAAATAATATAAACAACAATATTTCCAATTTTAATTCAATAAGTAATAATAATATATGTTATAGAAACATAGAATGTTATAACGGAGTCAATGAAAATAACAGTAATGTTTCTTCTGATAAGTCATCAAAAAATAAAAATATTATGAATAATATAAAGTTAGATAATACTATTAAAAATAGAAATTCTCAGAATAGTTATGCTAACATTGGTACAATTAATGATATAAACAAAGTTGTATTTAATAATCAAAATAAAGTAGATGAGAATTCACAGCACATATATGATGTTGAACAAGGGAATATAAAATACATTTCTAATAGTAGTGATCTAACAAATAAAAAAAAAGAAAATGAAAATGTTTTTAGAATTTCAAAAACTCAATTACTTAGCTTAGAGAATGACATAAAATACTTACAATCTCTATCAACATATATTAAATCGGAGGATTTGTATTTCGAAACATATGAAGAAACAGATGTCTATTATGATAAAAGCAATAATGAGTATATGCATACGGTAAGCAGTTGTACACAAATTAATACAAAAGATTATGGGATAAATAAGTCAATAATAAATAACAAAGATTATTTAAATGGTAAATTAAAAAAAGAAAAGAAAAAAACAAAGTATTTTACAAATAGATTTAGTAGCAAATTAAAATACACAATAATTGAAGAAGGGTCATTTGGTGTAGTATATAAGGGATGGTACAAAGGATTAAATGTTGCTGTGAAAATCCCAGTTGATAAAATGGCAAGGCAAGATCCATATGGATTAACTAAAAGATCAATTAATGAATGGAAAATTTTATCTAAATGTGATCATCCAAATATTATTAAATTATGCGGTGGAATAGTACATAGCTATTTTGATATATGGCTAGTAACAAAGTTAGTTAATGGCTTAGATTTACACACAATAAAAAATAATATGAGTAAAGATGAGAAGGTTCTTGGTATAGATATTTCTTTAAAAATGTGTAGACAATTAGCAGGGGTAATTGATTTTTTGCACACACCTATAAAAAATAAAAAAAATGTAATAATACATAGAGACATAAAGCCAGAAAATTTGATTATTGATAATGACTGGAACATTCATTTATGTGATTTTGGTGATGCAGAAGAATGTGAAGATGGTATTGTTACAAATGTTTCTGGGGCTACTTGGATATATGCTCCACCTGAATTATTAACATGCCATCCTTTAAAGCAAAGTAGTGATTATAATTTTCTAGATCATACTAAACTTTCTTATAAATGGGATATTTGGTCCATGGGTTGTGTTTTTCAGGAAATGATGAATTTACCTTCCCCTTTTCAACATTATATTATAACATTTGAAGAATCTGATCAAATTTATGAGAAACTAGTTGATGTCTTCACAAAAAAACTACCACCATGTATTCATTCAAAAATTGAAAATTCTCCTTTTGCTGATATTATAAGATTATGCTTAAACTATGATCCAAATTTAAGGCCTACTGCTTCTGAAATTGTTCAGCTCTTAAATCAACCAGATGAATATTTACTTTTAAAGAGGAAATAGTATCTAAGAACTAGTCTTTCATTATTTTATTTTTTTATTTTTACATTTCCATTTAATGGGGAGGGAGGAGGAATACTCACATCGTTCTTAAATATTATGATATATAGAAATATTATGGGGGGATACTGTTTCTTAATTGTAATAGGTTTTCATTGTAAATCCCTTTTTAATTAAGAAAGAAAAAAAATTAAAATACATAAATGATAAAAACTTCAATTTTTTTTTTTTTAAGGATAATTAAATAATACTTTATGTATTAATTCATTAAATAAGAATAAATAAATTCATTTATTTTCTGTTCCATAAATAATAAAACATTTTTTTTTTTATGTAAAAAATTAAGCAAAATTAAAAGGCTTTTTTTTTTTTTTTTTTCTTTTTAAGTAATAGATATTAAAGAATTGTTTTAATGCTTAATTTAATGGCTTATAATAAAATATTTTTATATAAAAAATATAATTTGACAAAAGGACAGAAACAAAAGATAATGCACATATTTGAGTTATAAAAAAAAGTACATATAGATAAAAGTTAAATAAAAGAATATGTATAAAATATTACATATGTTAATAAGAATATCATTGTATATATATATCCATACATTGCATATAATTTTTTTTATTTTTAATATAAATTTACACTTAAATATAATTCTCTGTTATCTCTGAAAACTTCTTTTGAATGTTCACAAAAGAAGTTAAAAATATATATATATATATATATATATATATATATATATATATATATATATATATATATATATATATATATATATATATATATACTACATACTCAAATCTTTAAATTACTAAATCTAAGAATTTTAAGAAATTCAAGATAAACTTAAGTTTTTTCCTGACTCCTAATATATATTTATCATTATTTAAATAAATCAAAAATTTCTTAAAGTTATTTATTTTAATTTTTATTTCATTTTATTTATTATTTATTTATTTATTTTTTTTTTTTTTTTGTGTTGTATACTAACGCAAAAAATAAAAGTGAATATTAGTTATTTTTAATATTCATAATATATATTTTATTTAAAATGAATATTTAAAAATTTTTGTTATTTAATATATAAAAAGAATATTAAGAATGATGTTATAAATTATATTTTTAATATAATAAAAATTAAAATTAAATTATGAACTTTAAAAGTTCTTGTAAATAACTAAACATTTATATATAATCATTAATACACGGTTATATTTTAATTGTAAGCATAGAAACTTATGTATATATAGTAGTTATTAAAATTATATAAAAATAATTAAAAGGAATAATTAAAGGGGTATAATATAAATAAATTTTATTATTTTATCTTATATAATTTCAGTAAATCTAACAAATATTTAAAATGTTCACATAAATATTTTGAATTAGGTCTATTATAAGGTATTGGATGTAGACACTGCTTAATTAGCAACATAATATTTATAGAAATATGAAACAAAGAATAATCAAATTTTGAATTCAATTTATTTATATCAAAATTAATATATCTTTGGTGAGTACATGTAGAAATTAAAAAAAATAACGGGACATATTCATTTATAAATGGTAATGTATCAAATATTATTTCATACATTATGACACCGAAAGAATATATATCACTTTTATTTGTATATTCTTCATCTCTTAAAACTTCAGGAGCTTTATAACAATCATGGTAACTAGTTTTAACATTATTGAATTTATTTGTATTAAATTGTAGAAAAGGTGAAATAATATCACTAAATCTTATATCGTTAATAGATGTAATGTACGGAAGTGGTAAGGACAAATTTTCATAAAAATGATAGTTATTTTTATATCTTCTTGTATCATATTTTTTTTTGCAATCAATTTTATAATTATAAAAGCTTTCTATAGATGAGTTCTGAAAATTACAAATTTTTACATTTCCTTTATTTGTTATAAATATATTCTTGTTATTTAAATTACCATGACAAATATTCCTCTCATGTATGTAATGTAAAGAAGCTGAAATTTCATAAAAAATTTTTATAATTTTTCTATTTTTTAATGGTTTTTTACTTTTGTATATAAAATCATACAAGTGATTTCCTTTTAAATATTCAAAAACTAACCCAAATTTTTCTTTTTTCTTGCTCATAATATTTCCTATATATTTAATAATATTAGGATGCCTTAAATTGGAAATAATAAAATATTCTCTCATAAAATTCATTCTACATTTTAACTTTTCCACAAAATTAGATGACTCATATGAGTCAATTGTGCTAATATTATCACCGTTATTTTTAAATTCATTATTATGCGATAATATATTATTATATTTATTATTTGTTGTATTAAAAAATTTTGAGTTTCCCTTATTTTCTTCTTTAAATTGCTTTTTATCTTCATTGAATGATGGCTTTTGATAATCATTTTTACTAATTTTTATTTCCTCTTCGCGATTTGTTAACTTATTTTTTAAATTTTTTAAATTGTAGAGTAAATTTTTATTTAATTTATCATTATACAAAATTAATTTTTCGTTAAATAACAATTTTTGTGCTGTATTTAAAAAATTATTTTTTAAATTAGAAGTAATAGCGTTTTCTTTTATACTCTCTTGTTCTTTAGGTTCTTTTTTAGAGTATTCTTCTTCATATTCTCTATTATTTAAATAACTTATCATTTCTTTTTTATTACTAATTATAGCCTCATTTTCTTCAGTATTTTTTTGAACCTTATTATATTCTGGGTTTCTTTCTTGATTTTGATTTTTTATATGCTTTATTTTATTATTTTTTTTTTTATAATTATTTAAAAGTACTTCTTTTCTATGTGAAATAATTTTTAAACAGACAGGAGTATTTTGATAGTAGCAGAAATATATATTAGAGCTGCCCTTAAAATGTTTAATAATAAAAAATTCTTTTTTATTTATAGAATTATAACTTAATAAGGAATCCTTTTTTATATTTTCCCATCTTATTAAAATTTGCAAATAAATATTATGTATTCTATTAAATGTATTAATGAAATTCAAAAAAAAATAAATATGTTCATTACTATATATTCCTAAATTCTTTAATATTCTGCTATTCAAAATAAAAAAATGAAATCCTTTAATATTATTATGATTAAAAGAATATATATATTTATCAAGTTTAAAGAAGTATAGCAAGATTAAAATATGGCACTTTTCCCATTGATATATACATTTTATCTTTTTTTTTATATTTATTTCTTTTAAATATTTTAAAAAAGTCATGTATTCACCAAATTCTTCCACTTTTTCTCTATGAGAATTACTATTAAATATATTGTTAATTTTTTTTTTTTTTAAAATATCAATTTCATTATGTGCTTTTATATTTGAAAAATTTGAAGAGCTGTTACTATCTTCTAATTTAGGAAGATTTCCATTATATTCACCAATCAGTAATTTATAATATTTTTCTTTATTTCTTTTATTTCTTCTATTCCTTATTATTTTCCCATCCTTTTTTTTATAAAAAAGATAAGGAATTACAATTTTTTTCTTTTTTTTTATTCCATTAAAAACAGAGTCGCTGCTAAAGGTTACGTTTAGAGACGAATAACTATTATTTGAATCAGTTTTATAAAGTAAAAGATTTTTGTTAAAATTTTGAAAATTTTTGTCATTTAAACTTTTATAACTGTTCAAAATATTATTTGGAAGTGGAGTATTATCATCATATGTTTGTTCGTTTTCACTGGAGAAGTTTTGTGAAGATACACTTTTTTCATCATTGTATTTTAAATTTGTTAAAATAAAGTTACTTTTTAAAGAACTGTTAAAAAAATGAAAAGTGCATTTATTATTATTATTATTAAAATTATCATTACTGTTATTATTATTATCATTATTGTTATTATCAATATCATAATTATAATAATTATTATTATTATTATTAATGCCAAAATATTGATTGTTACTATTATCATCATCGTTGTTAGTACTATTTTTTCTTTTCAATTTGTCTGTTTTTCTAAATAATTTATTTTGACAACTTATATATAAATCAAAGTTTATATAATTTAAAGAATTATTTGAGCATAAATTGTTATAATTTTTATTATTTTTATAATTCTGTGAAGAAAAGTTATTGATTGACTTATCTATGCTAAATAATTTGAAAAAAATTTCTTTATGAACAATCTTAGGAATCCTTTTATTCATATAAATTGGAAAAAAGGTACAAAATTTTTCTTTTAAAATAACTTTTTTATTTTTATACAAATATAAATATATATCCATATATTTCGAAATTTTAATTAAGAATTTTTTTTTGTTGGATTGAAATAGACAAAAATTAAAACTGTTTTTTTTTCTTAATATTCCTACACCATTTATCAAACCAAATTTATATGAACCTACAAATAATTTCCCATTTTTATAAGTGCTACCAAAACCATGTGAAATGTTATTTAGCCATTCACCTGAATTATTTAGAATATTTTTTAAATTTATTAAAATATTTATAACAAAACTATTTACTTAAAACAAGTGTAATTGTAAAGTTCTAGAATCATTTAAATTTAAACGAAAAAAAAAAGGAAAAAAAAAAATATTTTTTTAATTTTTATTACCTGAATAAATAACTTCCTTTTGGTTGAATAATGTCCCGTAACCATTTTTTGCATTTTCTTTCCATTGCCTTTAAAAAAAAAAAAATTAACAAAAAAAAATATGGTAATCATATATATATATATAATAATGAAGATGGTTAACAATAGTAATAATTAGATTTTGTAATATGAATTTTCATGTATAATAATAGTAATTCTATATGGTAAAGATGAAAATAACAAATCATTATATAATGATGTTTTATAAAAATAACATGCCATTTTATTTTTT
This sequence comes from Plasmodium relictum, assembly GCF_900005765.1. Taxonomy (NCBI): domain Eukaryota; phylum Apicomplexa; class Aconoidasida; order Haemosporida; family Plasmodiidae; genus Plasmodium; species Plasmodium relictum. The sequence goes on along the minus strand of NC_041685.1, from coordinate 882,382 downwards.
TTATATTTACCCTTGATATATAGTCTTAATATCCATATATATGTAATAACCATATCCTTGTCTTTTTTTGTTTTCTGTTTCTCCTATATAAATATCACCATTTTTATATTCTAACTTTAGTAAAAAAAAAAAAAAAGAGATTAAAAAATTGCAATTAATTAGATACTTAATAATTAAATAAAAACTAAAATAGAGTATAATATGAATTAAAATTACGTTTCATTTTGAATTATAAATTAGATATATTATTAACTTTCCAAAAAAAAAAAAAAAACGTTATTTTCATAAATAAAATAAAAAATAATTAGATTTTTTATAATATATATATCATATTACAATTTCATTAAAAGGCTGATATGTTAATATATTATATAACTGATTACAAATAAAATCATCCTTTTCTTTACATTTCGAAAAACAGTCTTCTTTAGAAATTGTTTTCATTACCCTGAAATATAAAACGTTTTTCTTTTTTTTTTTTGCATAATACAATATTAAAAAGATTTTTTTTTCTCTTCTCTTTTTACATTAAAAAAAAAATCGATTTGCAAAATAAAATGAAAATGAAATGTCATAAATATCACTAGAGTACGAATACAATACATGAAAAAAATTTTAATTAAATATATTTTTTTTTAGGATATATATATTGTTTATTTACAATTATTTTACTGTTATCTTAACAGATTAACTGTTATATGAAGAAAAAAAAAAATTTTTTTTTTTATTTTCATGTATATATTTTTATGATTAAGACTTTTATTTCTCTCATTTTTTATATGAATTATTTGCTACTATTATATATATAATTATTTTATGTAAAACATCATTATTAATAATATTATTTTTTTACAATATAATAGAGAAATATAAATTCTTGAAAATATTTTCTTCAATTTTATATTTAAAAGAGTGTGTAACTCAAAAATTTAACTCATATTTGGATGAGGTCTTAAAATTATTTAAAATTAACAAAAAAATTGACAATAATTTTTAATATTGAAATATATATATTGATGGGTAAACATTTATTCTTCATTTAACTTAAAAAATTAACAATATTAACATATATATTTTTTAAAAATAATAATAATATATATATATTTATAAATTTATACACCTATAAAGTTAAGGATAACTGTTCTATTTTGAATAAAAAAAATTATTCTCTTTTGAATATTCTTGTAATATATGAGGTTTAATATTGTTGGAAGTACATTTTTTTTTTTTTTTTTGGTTTAAAATAATACAAGAACTATTTTATTTTTTTAAAAATAAAAAGAAAAACTAAAGATAAGAACGAAGCTTGAAGAAGCATATTAAATAATAAGTAAAAAGATACAATAGCTTATATACTGATTTATATATTTTATTTATTATATATATATTTTTTTAATATTGTTAATCCTATAATTTTTAAAAGAATATTAGTTATTTAAAAGTTAAGTAAAACATTAATCATAAAGTAAAACTCCTTCAAAGCATAAAAATAATAAAAAAGGAAGTTTAAAAAAAATAAATTCTAAAGAAATAAATGAATTTTTTAAAAATTTTACACACATGCATGACTTCCCCCCTTTTTTTATTTATTGAAGTTTAATAAATGAAAAAATTAAAAAATATTCTATATATATTTCAGAAGAATATTGTAATAATGTATCAAAGGAGTTTAATTTGTTTTGTACATTAAACTTAAAAATATTCATTTTATTCTTTAATTTTCTTTTTTTATTTTTATTTTTATTTTTTAAAGAAATAACTTTTTTTCATAGAGTATATTTGTGTCATTTCCTAATTTTATTTTATCTTTTTAATCACAAAGAGTTTGATCAGTTTGAATGATAAAAGGCCAATTTAAAAGAGCAGATTGGTATCCAGATAAATAAAGAGAATTTATGAGTCTGTTATAAGTTTCTAAATTTATTGTTCTATATTTAGAAATAATTATCATTGGTTCACTAGATTTATTTCCACCAATAATTATATGTTCTAATTCATTTTGATCATTTGATTCAGCATATATTATTTTCATATGGTTACTTAATAATATTTGTTGATTATTTTGAACTAATAATAGACTTGCAATGAATTCCTCTACAGTTGTTTCGTTATCATCTAAAGGTTTATTTAATATTAACTTAAAAGCCATATTTGATTTTTGTTCTCCAAATAAAAAGTTTCTATTACAAGAAAAATTCAATGTTAAATATGCTTTTTTTTCTTCTCTTTTCAAACCTGAAAATTCATATTTCGTACATCTACATGCTAAACCTGGGAAAATCTTATCTGTAGCATTTGTAACTATTTCGTAAAATGTTCCCTGTAATGAATTGAGGTCAATATTTTTTGTGATTATATTTAATGTTCCATCCTACAATTATTAAAAAGAAAAATATATATTTTCCATGTAATTATATCTAATTGTATTTATATATATATATTTTAATTTTTCTTATTTTGGATTCTTAAAATTATTTTTTATAAATTTATGTTTTTACATTTTCCCCCTTGACTACATAAAATATTAACAAAAAAAAATAACAGATAACTGATTTAATCATCTTTTTAAAATTTTAAAGTATAAATCTATATTTGCTAAAGTTTTATTGAAAAAAAAAAACTAAAAATTAATTAAATATATTAGAATTATAAATTTAGTAAAATATATTAGAATGATAAGTTTAGTAAAACGAATTATTAAATTAAAAGATTTTGAACAAATTATATAAAAAAAAATTTAGTAAAATCTATAAAAAATGAAAATATAACTTTTAATGTACTTTAATAAAACTAGTAGATTGAATTTTTTCCATTTTAATTATTTATTTTATTTTTTTAATAAATTCTATTCATTTTTCATCAAAAAAAAAAAAAAAAGTACTAGTAAAAATAAATACATATACTTTAAAGAACCTGCATGCATTGACTTAAAAATATTAAATAAAATCACAATGTAAAATAAAAAGAAAATAATCTTAGGTAATGAGTAATAATATATTATTCTATATATATATATATATATATATATATTAAATATAAAAAAATATTAGGCATGCATTAAATCTCTAAATATATCTATTAATTCTTTTTATTATTATATAATATTTTTTTTACTTTTTATTTGTTTACATATTATTTATTATTAAAAGTTATTATGTTTTAATACTATCCATTTATTAGTGCTACATATTATATGTATACAAAAATTCACATTTTTTCTAATTGAGATAATAGTAATAAAAAAAACAAAAAAAAAAAAAAGGAAACTAATTTTATTATTTTTTATTGGCTTCTCAGTTTTAAAAAACGTTGTTAAAAAAAATACTGAAATAAAGATTTCTACATGAAAAACAAAAAAATAATGTATTTTTGAAATAAATGAAAAATTATTATATTATTATTTAAATAAATAGATGTATAAAATTCTAAATTTCCTAATAAAAGATTACTAATATTGTATGGGTAACAACTCAACACTATATATGAAATGTAGTTCTTAGAATCTTAAAATATATATGTTAATAAAATTTTATTTCCTGAATAAATATAAATAAATAAAATAAAATAAAATAAAATAAAATAAATTATAAGCAAAAAATTAATTTTATATTTACTTAAAGCAATACAAAAATAAATTTTTGTATTTGCACATATAGATAAAAGCAAATTTATATATTCCCCTTAAAAAGAAAAAATTAAATTATTTTTATAATATGGAGATTCCTTATAGTAGTTTGAGCTATTTTAGTGAATTATGTTTAATTTCTTTCTTTTTATTTTTTTTTCTCTTTTTTATAAATGATTATGGGAACATTTTTTTCGGAGTCTTTATTTTTTGAATTTTTTTTATTTAACAAATTACTATATATGGTAAAATTCTTAAAATTTACAGGCTCTACTTTATTTTTTGACAATCTATTTTCTTTTATTGATGCATTAATTATTTCATTAATTTCTTCGTCTAATTCATTTTCCATTGTTTTAACCTTTCTACTGTTTTCATCACTTGATGAATTAAAATACTCTATATCATCATTTTCTAATAAATTAGACAACTCTTTTTTACTTCTTAATTTTGAAGAATTGTTATTTCTTGCTTTCCTTTCTTTACTGTTGTAATTTTTATTATTTTTATTTTCATAAATGGATGAAGTATTTCTTTTTTCTTGTTTTGTCAAATCGTTCATTTTATCATATTCTTCTTCATTATTGCTAATGTTTTTGTTTGCTTTTACACAATCATTATTATATGTTAAGCCTTTGGTTTTATTACACTTTTCTATAGAAAATGATAAGTCACTATCCATAATAGAATATTTACTATTTTTATTTATTTGATTTAAATGTATTTTATATTCAGCATTTAGTATTTTAAACAAATATTTATCAATATCTTTAATTGTTTTCAAATTTTTCATTTCCTCAGAATTTTTCTCAATTATATTATCTGTTATGTTTTTAATATAAATAGGTAATGGCTCTAATAATAATAAAAATCGTAGAAAAAATAAAAAAAATTTATTTAACTTAAAACTTAATAAGGGAGTATGAAAATATCTTGAACAACTTTCTATTATGATACATATCATTTTGATATTAATAAAACTGTTATTTTCTACATCATGGAAAATATGATAAAATATAGGATTTCTCTTATTTATAAACAAAAATTTATAAAAGTTATCATCATAATCATCATAAGAAAAAAATTCTTCTTTATTAATATCAGAATTGTGTGTATTTTTTCCATATTTGTTACAATTTCTACTATTTACATCGTTTTTATTATTTATATTATTATTTTTACTTTCTAATCCTGCCGTTATTCCATTTTCTTTTTTATTTAAATTAGGTATATTACTTCTTATAGATTCAATAAAAGTTTTATTATCTTTAAAAACTTTGTAAATAGAAGAAATATGATGAGAATTAAATATATCTATATCAGCAATTGATATTAAAAAATATAACAAGTCAAAAACATTGGAAGAATTAAATATTTTATAATTATATAACTCTGCAAATAAATGAGTATATTGAATTAAAAATGTATATTTTTTAAAATCATTATTCTCAAGTATGGTAATAATTCTCTCATATAATTCATCAATTATTTGAGTTACAAAAAATGGCTTATACTTAGCTAAATTAAACAATAAAGAAGCTAAGTTATTTATTTGATATATACTCATATACATTAAATAATTAAAAATATATTTCTTTAAACAATGAGTAATCAATTTATCATTCCAGTTAAATTTTCTTATATACTTACAAATAATTTCCGTATCCATACTTTCAATATCTTGAAATAGCAATTTTTTTAAAAAGTATTTTTTTTTTAAATCTTCCTCAGAGTATTTAGAAATTTTTTTTTTTGTTATATTATTCCTTGTAATGAAATTGTCAATTTTTATGCAACATTCTTCAAAGACTAATTCTAAAGAAGATGGTAAATTTTTGGAATTTTTGATTTTTTTTAATTTTTGTAAAAGATTTAAAAATCGTATATGTGTTTTAGAATTATTTAATAATAATAAAGAACAATTTTCTAAAATAAAAAAACATAGCTCCGCATGATCAGAAGTAAAATTTTCAATTAATAAATTTATAATATCTAATATATAAGATAAATCTAATAATTTAAATTTTGTTAGTTCACAAGCATATTTGATGCATTTAGTTTTTTTATTTTGGCAAGGTAACTTTTCTTTAATTATTTTTTCAGTAATCCTTTTTAATTCATCAATAATAGTTATATATATATCTTTTACATATTTATTTATAATAGCAATATATCTACAATAATAGGGAATTAAGTTTAAACTTATTTTATTAATGTGAATAATAGTGTTAGCTATTATTTTTCTTTTTTTTTTTGTATTATAATTTAATAAAAATATCATTACAAAATCCTCTACGTCTTTTTCATTGTTCATATTAATTATTTTTTCAAGATAGTTACTAAATTCTTTCATTTTTTCTTTGCTGTTTCCAGAAACAATATTTTTTACATTTTTCTTGTTATCAACACTAATAATATGTTTAGACTCTATTTTTTTCTCTGATGATTTTTCTTTTTTACTATTATCATTAGTAACCTTATTTTCAGCCCTTTCATCTATTTCTCTGTCTTTTTTTACATTGTTAATGTTATTAGGCTGATTATTAGGCATGTCATTTATATTGTTTTCATTTGAATAATTTAAATTAATGTCGTCGTCATCACAATCATCATCATTTAAACATATATTTATATTAGAATAATCTGGGAAATTTGTATAAAAGGATTTTTCTTCGTCATTATTCCAAACTGTATTTGATTCATCTATTATTATTTCTTTCTCTTTTTCATTTTTGTTTTTTATATTATCAAAAATTTTTATATGATTGAAGCTTTCTTCTTTTAATCCCAATAAATCAATTCCTTTTATCTGTATTTCATCCAGACTAAACTTGTTTACATTGAAAAATTTACAAAAATTTTTACTTTTTTCATATATTTTGAAAAATTCATATTCTTCATTTAAAGAACTTTTTTTGTTATCACTACTATATTCATTTACAACGTGCTCGGTATATAAGTATATCAATAAATTGTACATACTGCAATGATAGAATGCTTTAAAAAATTTCATAACATTATCTTTTATATCATTTATATATTTTACGTAAGATGCTACTACGCTGTTATTGTTATTAATGGATAGTACAATATCATTTTCTTCTTTATTTAAATTTTCTTTTTTATCTACATTTTCTGATTTTTTTTTTAAATTTTCATCGATAAATAATGTATTAGTATTCGTAAAAAAGTAATCAAAAGTAATGACTGTATTTACAATTAAATATTTTTTTATTCTAGACAATATATCAGCATTATTAGGATAATTCAATTCTTTTTTCTCACTGTTATTTATTTTATCTTTATAAGAAATGTGAAAATCAAATTTTAATGTAAAAAAAAAAGTTATGTTTAAAAACATATATAACAATAAATCTTTATTTTTACATATTTTAAATAAAATTAATTCAAAATACATACATAACAATATTTTTCTTAATTTATTTTTTTTTTCTATCTTTTTCATAAGATTATTGTCATTTAACATCTCTATCATATAAGCTTTTTTATCAACAGAACTTTTTTTTTGAAATTTTATATTTTTGTCACTAGCGAATAGGTCATATTCGAATAAATAATTATCATTTTCTTGATTATCTTTACAAATGTAAGAATTCAATTTTTTAAAGAGATTGCCTTTTAATTCCTTTAATTCTTTTAAATTTTTTATATTATTTATTTCTCTATTTTTTTTATCATTATTATTATTTTCTGTATTATTAGTATCAACTAAATCAGGTAATTTTTCTTTATTTGAGTTTTTATCGTCAGGACAGTTTTCTACATTTATATTTTTGCTTATCATATTATTTTCATCAATATTATTATATAAATCATGAAATATGATGAAAAAATAATTCTTATCATTTTCATCTAACTTAAAAAATTTCGTGAATGCTATGTTTTCAATAAGTTCATCAACATTGCTATAATTTTTATTTATATATTTAATTATATTTATGAGAAGAAAAATATCCGAGTATTTATTTACATGATATGTTAAGTTAAAAATGTAGTTTAATATTTCACTTAAATATTTGCTTATATTTAAATTTTTTATATCATCTAGTAAATTTTTAAAATCGCTTTTCTCTAAATCTGTTACATTTGTATTTTTTAATTTATTTATAAACTTATGTATTTGATTTATACTCATATTTTTTTTATTTTCATTATTTATGTTATCATTACTCTTATTTAAGTCTATTAATATTTTCTCCCTTAGAGTATCATTTTCTTTTGGGATAGTAAAATTGACCCATTCAGATGAAACATTTTCTTTTGAAATCATTTCAAGTTTTATTTATTATATATGTAGCATTAAACTTTTAATTTTCCTATTTTTTCTATATATGTTTATGAAACATAAAAAAAAAAAAAAAGGTATATAAACAAATATATACGGTAATTTAATTTTATACTTAATTTATTTTCATTTAAATATAATTAAAAATAATATTATTCATTAACTATATATATAACTTTAAAAAAAAAAAAAATTACTAATGTACTTCTTCAATTATGAATTTACTTGAATTAAATTTTTTTTTTTTTATATATATGAAACTTGGAAAAAAAAAAAAATTTTCAGATAAAAATAAAAAAAAGAGATGTTCAAAAATTAAAAACTGGATAAAAATTATATTTAAAAACAAAGAAGAAATCCAATTTGAATTACTATAAGTAGTTACAATTCTACTTAATAGTAAATTTCTTATATAAATTTAAGAAATTACAGTATTTTTAAAGAATCCATTTGATTACTATGTATATGAAACTTTGAAATGTAAATATAAAGTAACACACAAGGATATATTGTTGGTATTAATGCGTTTTGAATGAATAATACAAAATAAAAAAATTAAAATAAACTGTACTTTTAATAATAAATTTATATATAATAAATTATCATTGTTCCTACAAATACAATTATTTAAATACACTTTGTATTTCTAAAAAAACTTTTATAAAAAAAAAAAATAAAATAATTTTTATTTAATTATTGTACCTTTTATTTTTAATAAAAATTTAGGAATTTTTTTTTTTTAATCTATAAATATATATATATATATATATATATATATATATATATATAAATCAAATTTATTAAAATTAGTACATCAAAATTTTTTTTTTTTTTGTAATACTTTTTAAAAAATTATTACAAATATAATTTAAAGAGGTATAATTATAGATCATAAAGGAATATAAAATTTTTAAAAAGAATTTTATATTAAAATAAGATGATTTCTATGTAAATAATATATTAATTTCTTTAAAATTATTTAATATATTATATATATATATATTAAGGATATTTTTTTCTATAAAGAATTTTTTTTTAAATAATATTAAGAAATTTTAGATAAAATTAGTGCAAAAAATTATAATACTTTTATTAGAAATGTATAATTCTTTTTTTAAATTATTCACATACATTTTAGTAGTAAAAAAATACTTTAATGTTTTTTTTTTTTTTTGAGATCATTTTTTTTTTAATCTATTTCAATGTTTTCTTATTTAATACATATTTATAAAGTTATTTTTATTTAAAAGAATTATTTTTTGAACAAAATTGCTATTTTTTTAATATGATTATAAAAAGCAAATATATATGAGATATGTAAGTTGTAATATTAAAAATGGTTAAAAAAAAAATTAAGATTATTTTGAAATAATAAAGACAATTTTAATTAATAAAATTTTAATAAATATATTTTTTTTCAATTCTCGAAAATTTTTTAATTATTTTAAACTTAGAATATAAATTATATATGTTATTATTTTTTTTTTTTCTCTCTTAAAATTTAATTTTAATATTAATTTTATTAATTTTATTTTATTTTTTTTTTTAATTTTTCTATTTTTATTTATTTTTTTTTACTTTTTTCTTTTTCCTTTTTTTTTTTTCTTTTATTTTTTTTTCATTTTTATTTATTATTTATTTCTCTTTATTTTTTATATGTTTTTATAATATACTTCTTATCACATTTGTATAAGTTATACATAAAATTTTTATTTTTATAGTTATTTTCTTTATTTTATCTTTTGATTAAAAAAAAAAAATAACAAAGTAAGATATTATATGCAAAAATATAACTCAAAATATAAAAAATAGTACAAAAACATTTTCTATTTTTATTGTATATATCATATGCATATACACATATTTACTATATATATATATACATATAATTAATAAATATAAATTTTATTTAAAATAAATTATAATTAAAGGTTAAATATATTTTTATATAATTTGTAAAAAAAGGATATATATATATATATATATATGTAAAGCTTTAACTAATAACAAAAAAAAAAAAAATTTTATAAAAAAATAATTGTGAACAGAATTTACAAAAAGAAAAAATGTCTAATAGAAAAAAAGTAGCATATTTTCATGACCCTGATATAGGGAGTTATTATTACGGAGCAGGGCATCCTATGAAGCCTCAAAGAATTCGAATGACGCATTCTTTAATTGTATCGTATAATTTATATAAATATATGGAAGTTTATAGACCCCATAAAAGTGACGTTCATGAAATGACTTTGTTTCATGATTATGAGTATGTTGATTTTCTATCATCAATAACTTTAGAAAATTATAGAGAATTTACTTATCAATTAAAAAGATTTAATGTTGGAGAAGCTACCGACTGTCCAGTGTTTGATGGGCTCTTTCAATTTCAACAATCGTGTGCAGGTGCATCAATTGATGGAGCTTCCAAGTTAAATCATCACTGTGCTGATATTTGTATTAACTGGTCAGGTGGTTTACATCATGCAAAAATGTCAGAAGCAAGTGGTTTTTGCTATATTAATGATATTGTTTTAGGAATATTGGAATTACTAAAATATCATGCACGTGTTATGTACATTGATATTGATGTTCATCATGGAGATGGAGTTGAAGAAGCATTTTATGTAACACATAGAGTTATGACTGTTTCATTTCACAAATTCGGGGATTATTTTCCAGGGACAGGTGATATAACAGATATCGGTGTTCATCATGGAAAATATTATAGCGTTAATGTACCATTAAATGATGGTATAACAGATGAGGCATTTGTTGATTTATTCAAAGTAGTTATTGATAAATGTGTGCAAACTTATAAGCCAGGAGCTATCATAATCCAATGTGGTGCTGACAGTTTAACTGGGGATAGGTTAGGTAGATTTAATTTAACAATTAAAGGTCATGCAAAATGTGTTGAACATGTGAGATCATATAATTTGCCTCTTTTAGTTTTAGGAGGAGGAGGATATACAATACGAAATGTAGCAAGGTGTTGGACATACGAGACAGGAGTTGTCTTAAATAAACATCATGAAATGCCTGATCAAATCAGCTTAAATGATTATTATGACTATTATGCACCTGACTTTCAATTGCATTTGCAACCTTCTAATATGCCAAATTATAATTCACCAGAACATTTAAATAGAATTAAAATGAAAATAACAGAAAATTTAAGGAATATTGAACATGCTCCAGGTGTGCAATTTTCATATGTACCACCTGATTTTTTTGATTCTGAAGTGGATGATGAAAGTGATAAAAATCAATGCGAACTTAATGACGATAGTGGTGGAGGAAGAGCTGCAGGAACTAGACCAAAGGAACATTCAACATCTCATCATTTAAGAAGAAAAAATTATGAAGATGATTTTTTTGATCTTTCAGATAGAGATCAGAAAATGATTTTATAAACATTACTTATATACAACTTAAGAATAATTGATAAATGGAAGGATTCTATATTAAATAATCACATTAAATATGAAATATATAATAACAAAAAAAAAAAAATAAAATAAATAATAAGAGAAAAAATCAGTAAGAAAAAAGTGTACTTAGTATTTCTCATAACAGTTGTTATTGAACAGTTCTTTTATATAATAATTATTATTATGATATAATTAATTATAAAAGACAGCAAATGCTATTCTATAGTAAAAAGTAAAATTAAAATGATATATTGAAAAAAAAAACAAAAAAAAGAATAGATAACATATATTCGTAAAAAATTAAATAAAATCTGTAAATTGCGCCGTACTTTTTAAAAAATTCAATTAACAGTTTCTTTCAAACATTTTTATTATGAAAAATATAAAGTATGAAATATATACTTCAAAATTATATTTTTTAAAGAAATAATTAGTAGTTCATGTGTTTTTAATTTGTAATGGTGCATATGGAAAGTAGTAAAGGAGAGAGAAAAAAAAAATATATATATACATTTATATATAACTATTTTCGGAGATTTTAAATAACAGTATCTCTTAACAATGCTACTTTTTTCATGTGTAATAAATAGAACATAATTCATATTAATAAAAATTATTCTTTTATATATTTTTTTTAAGACATACAAAATAAAAACAGTATATTTTTATTTGTTTAAACATTTTTTTGTCATAATTGTTTCATTTTAAATTATAACTATTTTTTTAAATTCTATTTTCAACTTTTTAACGTTTTTCATTTTTTTTTTTCTTTTTAAAGATTTTACATTATTTCATAAACCTGAGTAATTTTTAATATTTAGTATACACAATATTTTAATACCTTTTTTGAGCATTACAGCAGTATATAATTTGTAATGAGTTAATAAATATTATAAAATTTCTAATAGGTTATATTTTTTAGTTAATTTTTTATCATCTTTTCATTTTTCTATTGAAAAAAAAAAATTGTAACTGATTTTTGTTAAACATGTTGAAGGTTTCATTAATTTTCCATTTTTATGATTAGTTTGTAAAATTGATGTTTGTATTATTAAAATAATAAAATAAAATTAGGTATAAAAATAATTTATCCTTTTTTGTTATTTTACTACACATATATTACATTTGTAAAAATAATAAATTTTTTATAATTAAAAATAATATTTTTTTTTTTATAAATTTAGAAATAAACAATAATTTGAAAAAACATTTATAACAAAAAAAAAAAAAAAAGCTAAAAATAAAAAGGCAGAAATCAAACGTAAAAAAAAATTATTTTCCATCCTGTTGTATATAATATATAAAATAAAAACAAAATTATTATAAACATTAAATTATAAAAAATATATATATATTTTTTTTTATGATACTTTTCACTGAAAAAATTTAAAAGATAGAATATAAAAAAAAAAAAAAAGTTAAATTTTCACTTAATATATATTTATATTTTAATCTTTTCAGAAATCGCAATCAGATGATTTAAGCTCAAATTCGTGTTCTTTTCCGTGGTGATCAATAACTAAAAAAGAAAGTAATGCCTTTTCTAAAATATATTTCCCTTTTTTATATTTTTGTGATTCTTCTGAGGAATCTTCATATTTCCATCCAACATTATTTCTGCAATTATTGCAATAAATATCAACGATTGTATGTTGACCTGTTGTCATCATTCTATCTTCATATTGCCCCTCACAAACATTTATAACTTTGGAAAATAGCCAAGCGGGTCCTGTCCTACCTCTAAATGAAGTAGAAACTAATTCGGTAGGATCAGATAAATGATTACCGCATTCTAAGCAGCTAAAAGGAAATAAAATAAAAAAAATTGTAAAAAAAACAATAAAGAAATTAAATATGAACTAACGTTATTAACTTATACGTTGAACTCTTTTTCACTACATTATTAATTTATTGTAATATCTATAAAGTATTTTTTATGTATAACATAAATGTGTATATATATATATATATATATATATATATATATATATATATATATATATATACATTTAAAAACCAATAAAAATTATTTATAAACGAAGTAAAAAAAAGATAATTTTTCTTTTCATAATACCTATACACGTAATTATTGAGAAAAACCTTAAATGATTTACCCATAAATGAAAATTAAAAATTAAAAATTGAAAAATTATAAAATTTATATAATTGTGATTATATAGCAAATACTATTTTCTTATATGTATAAATTAAATTTTTTTTTCTTTTTAATACATAAATTATATTTTGTACTACTATTTTTTTTACATTTAAAAATGTAAAAAAAATTTAAATTTATTTAAATACACTTTTCAAATAATAAACTTCATTTAAAAAAAATAAAATAAAAATTCCTATAGTTTAAATTTACATTTACACTCAAATTTTTTGCGTAATATAATTTGCAAATTATATTAATTGCCCAACTTAAAAAGAAAAATAATAAAAAAAAAAAGTGTAATAAAATATATTAAAATACATTAAAAAAAAAAATAATAAATAAGATAAAACACAGCAATATATATTTAAGTAATAAAAAATAATTTAATGTAAAATAAAGTAAATAAAAAGAGAAAAAAAAAAAAAATAGAATTAAATATATATAATTATGTATATACAGCTTTGTAAAATTGAGGGAATAGGACAAAATTTTTTTTATTTTCAATTAATATATGCAACAAAACAAGATATATTATTAAAATAATTATTATAATAAATAATATTCTTTATTTATCATTTAAAAAATAATAGTATAAATCTTCAAAAAATCACCTTAAAAAGCATATAATAAAAAAAAATTAATCTTTTTGATGTTTTTCAATTGAATTAGTTAATTCCTTTTCGTTCATTCCTAAAATAATAAGAAACAAAAGAATTTTGTCGTTTTAGATTACTTTCATTTATAATAAATAATTGTACCTATGATTTTATCTAAATATTTTCCATTTTTTCTCAATAAAAAAGTTGGTAATTCATTTATATCCTCGTTTTCTCCTAATTCTTTGTGAATATTTAAAAAAAAAAAAAGTACACACGTATATATGCAAATGATTTATTTAGAAAATTTTTTTTTTAAATAGATTCTTATTTTCTTAAAAACCAGGAAATTCATCAATGTCTATGTATAAAGTTTCAATGTTTTCACTATCTTCTCCTAACTTCTTAATCTACAAAAAATTTTAAAAAAACTTACTGTATCTAAATACATAAAATTAAATGATTATTTAGTTTTATTTTATTTATGAAGTAAAAGGATAGAAAATTATTTAATTGTAAAAAATTTCTATGAAACAAAAAGAATTATAATTTTGTTCAGTGTCTTATACCAATGGTTTCATTTTTTTACAAGGTGCACACCAAGATGCACCAAATTGAGCTACAACCAATTTATCTCCATTCACTTTTTTTAAATAATCATCCATATTACTTAATTCCTGTAATTTGTTTTATTTTTTTAATAAAATACCTTGCATTTGTATTTTATATTTTTTATAACATTTTGTATCAAAATGTTTAAATTTTTTTTTATTTACTGTGTACAGATATCTTCTTGATAATCTTCCAAAGCTAAAATATTTTATTTTGTTATAAAATTTAAAAGGATTCATTTTAAATTAAACTAATGTATGTTTTATATTCCCTATATGCTTATTATTTTACTGGTATATTTATTTAAATATATTTACTTATTTCATTCAATATAGAAATAAAACATTTAATAACATCCAAAAATATAAAGTTTGAATGCTTGTAAAAAATTTTTGGTCGAATAGAAAAAGTTTGATTAATTATTTTTCTTTTGTTATTTTTACAAAAACAAGAAAAAAAAAAAAAAAAAAAAGTATATTTCAATAAAGTATATGTATCAACTATATTATGTATCTTAAAATATGTTTTTAGCAAAAAATATTAGCTAAAAATGTTATACACTATTTAATTTTTCTTAGCAAAAAGGGATTATTATAATTAACCTTATATAGTTTATTTTAAATTATTATGAAACTTAATTATTCACTCATTTTTTCTTAAGTATTTCACGTTGAATTAAATATTTAAAAAAAAAAAAAAATTCCTATTAAGCGTTTTATAAGTATTTTTTTAAAGGTATTTTAGGTATTTAAAAATATTTTAAAAGTGTCATTTTTGTTTATGATTAAAAATTTAAGTTAATCTTTCTTATTTCAAATTTTTCTCTTTTTTTTTTTTATTTATTTTTTTTTTTTTTTTTTGATTAAATATGGAAAAACTTTTAATACACCATGATTAATTAAAAAGACATTTACAAAGAACCTTATTAATAAACTACAATTTCTTATAAAAATTATCCATTTAAAATCTTAATTTTTTTTTAATTTTCTAAAGTAGCTTATACTTGTAAATATTGTTATAAATTTAGAAAAATTACATAGTAAAAAGTATTATTATCTACTTTTATTTTTTTTTTAGTATATGCAGATTTTTCAATTGTTATGAACACGTATTTTTTTTTTTTTATTTTATATTGCATAGGTATACAGAAAGTTTGAAAAAAGTATAATTATATTTTAAAATAAAATGATAGAATGGCTTTATAAAATTTAATAAAAAGGTGCTATTTATATAATTAAATATATACACTTATAATATTTATTTTATGTTTATGCTAAAAAAAAATATAACAAGGAATTATTTAAAAGAATTATTTATTATCCATTTAAAAAAAAAAGAAAAAAAAAAGTAATTAAGAGAGATAAAAAAAATTTTGATAATCATAAAGTAAAATATATTTATATACATTAGAATATTAATTCATAATATTTTAACATAAGTTATGTGAAAAGTAACATTAACATATATGAATTAAATCAAAAGATATATATATTTAAATGGTTATAATATCTAATAAAAAATATATTTTTCTGTAGAACAATATCTAAAGTTTTCAGATAAAATCTTCATATTTTAATAGGATATTACTACTTTTGATTGTTTCAATAAGAAATAAAAAAACATATGTATATATATATATGTAGTATATATTAGAATATAAAAGGAAGAATGAAAAATTATGAACTACCAGAAGATGATTTTGTTTTTAATAACATAATTAATTCAAAAAATAGCTTAAAATGCTTAAATAAAAATATAGAAAGTAATAATACACTTTCAGAAATAATAAAAATTGATAAAAATGAAATAATGAAAAATGACAATAAAAATGTACAAGATGATGAACAATTGGAACAGAAATATAAAATATCAAATGATAATCAAAATATTTTAAATTGCCAAAAACTTAATAATGAAGAAAATTGTAAATTACAAGATAATTTATCTGTTAAAGAATTAAGCGATGAAGAGGTAAATTCAGAAAATGAGTATAATAAAAAGATAAAAAATAGAAATAGTTCTTTAAATAATGAAAAATTAAAGGAATATAATGCAAATTATAATGATAAAAATTCTAAAGAAAAATATAAAAAAAATAACATAGATAATGGTCAAATTCATGATAATATAAGTTATAATATGAATTTGAATTCATCAAAGATTTTGTATAATGTTGATGAATGGATTTGTAAGTTATTTAAATGTGAATTATTGAATATTGAAGAAATAAAATTAATGTGTGAACTTTTAATAGATATATTGAAAGATGAAGAAAATTGTGTTAAAGTAGATGTTCCTGTAACTGTTGCAGGAGATATTCATGGACAATTTTACGATCTTCTAGAGATATTTCATATTGGTATATATATATATATATATTTATATAAATGTATAAAGTTTATATAATATTATTTTGTTTATTTTTTTATGTAGGTGGTTTGCCACCGGACGTTAATTATTTATTTTTAGGAGATTATGTTGATAGGGGATATTATTCCTGTGAATGCTTTTGTTTAGTGGCTTGTTTTAAAATAAAATATCCCAAAAGAGTAACAATTTTAAGAGGGAATCATGAGAGTAGACAAATAACAAAAGTATATGGATTTTATGATGAATGTATAAGAAAATATAATAATAATTATAATGCATGGAAATATTTAACTGATGCATTTGATTATCTACCTTTAACAGCAATTATAAATAATGAAATATTTTGTGATCATGGGGGTATATCACCATATTTACATACTATTGATGAAATAAATGAATTAGATAGATTTAAAGAAATCCCACAAGATGGTGCTATTTGTGATCTATTATGGAGTGATCCAGCTGGCCCCGAAGATGAAATAATAGAGGGATGGAAACCATCCCCAAGGGGAGCAGGTGTGTTATTTAGTGAAGAAAAAACTAATACATTTTTACGGATGAATAATTTATGTTGTATTTGTAGAGCACATCAATTAGTGCAAGATGGTTTTCAATGGATGCATAACGATAAAGTTGTTACTGTTTTTAGTGCACCCAATTACTGCTATCGTTGCGGAAATTCTGCATCGTTAATGCTTGTAGATGAGTTCATGGAAAAGGATTTTGTAACATTTAATACAGCACCTTTAAGAGCTAATGCACAGGCTTTGAGAAAAAATGTAGAATATATGCTGTAATTTTAATAAAAATATTATCTTTTTTTTTTTTTTCTCTCCATTTATTTTATTTTTAGATATTAATAAAATATTTTCATTAAAAAATAATTATTTTTTTTTTTGGAAAAATTTTATTTTTCTTTTTGTTAGATATTTTTATGAAATATATTAAAATATAGCATAAATATATATAGTTGTAGTTTATTTTTCTTTTATTTTTTTCTTTTTTATTAATTCTATTTTTTATTAAGTTTTTAATCCTCATTATATATAATATTTAACTTATTTTACATTTTTTTTTTTTTTTTTTTTTGTGAAATAATATTCACATAATTTTATAGGCCTTTTTTTTTCAATTTTTTTTCTAATTTTTCGTTCACTGTATTATTTTTTTATTCTTTTTTTTTTATTCTTTTGTTTATTCATATAAGTTTTTAATTTTTTTAGTCTTATACTTTTTAGCAAATGATGAAGAATAAAACTATTAACATTACAATAAAAAAAAAATTAATGAATCTTAAATACTTTTTTAAAAAATAATTTAAAATATTTTTAACCTTTAAAAAAATTGCAAAAAAAATTTTATAATGTGTATATATATGTATATATAATACTTTTTATTCTCATTTAATTTTAGAGAAGAATAAATGAATATTACTATTTGTTTAATTTATTTATTTTTAAAATAAGTAAAATTTTGATAGTAATTTTAAAAAGTATTTTATTTTTTCAGATTTTCTAATTAATTATAACGATAAATAGTTGTATTTCAAAAGAAGTTATAATTTTTTTTTTTTTGTTTTTTAGTAAATTTTGAAGCAAAATATGTTGTATCTTTTAAATATAATGTAATAAAATTTTGTAAAAATGATAAAAAAAATGTATTCTTATTTATAATGTTATTTAAAGTTTTTATTTTAATAAATTTATTAAGTTATGTTATTTCACTGAAATTGATTAAAATAAAAAAAACAAAATTTTTCCTAAATAATGTTTTGAGGAAAACAAATAATGAATATGTATTATACAATAATCAATCTTACTTTGGTTCTAAATATTTATTTAATAGAATTTTTAATGATAGCATAAAGCAAAAAGGAGATAAAGCAAGTGAACTATTACAACGAGCTAATTATGTAAAGGATATTAATGGGTTATTTAATATATTACCATTAGGTTTTAGAGTAATTAATAAAATAATAAATTTTATAAATAAACATTTAGAAAAAATAAATTCTCATTGTTTAAGCTTAAGTATTCTTCAAACAAAAAAGTTGTGGAACTTATCTGATAGATCAAAATTATATAGTGATGAATTTTTATATGTTTATAGAAAAAAACAAGGAAAAGCTGATAAGAATTTTGAAGAAACTACAAGAAAAAAAATTGAAGATGATGGAACAATTTTGAGTCCAACCTGTGAAGAATCTTCTTTAGCTTTAATTAATAAAATTTTTAATGAAAACATAACTTTAAAAAGTTTACCAATTTTGATCCACCAATATAACTACAAGTTTCGAAATGAAAAAAGATTAGAAAAGAGTTTGTTTAAGAGTAAAGAATTTTTAATGAAAGACGGATATTCATTTCACAGTAATGAAAAATGTTTGAATGAAATTTACGAACTATATAAAGAGTGCTATAAAAATATATTTGAAGAATTAAATTTAACTTTTAATATTATAAAAAAAAGAAAAAGAGACAAAATGAATGCTTTAAATAGTCACGAATTTCAAGTTTTATGTAGAGATGGAAAGTTTAAAGAAGCTGGCCATATTTTCAAATTAGGAGATTACTATTCACAAAAGTTAGACATAAAATATTTAAACAAAAAGAATGAAAAAAATAATATCCATATGGGTTCTTATGGAATAGGAATTTACAGACTTCTATATTTTTTAATCGATCACTTTTATGATGACGATGGAATAAAATTGCCTAAACAAGTAGCACCCTTTACAATTTATTTAATTCAGATAAATAGGAAAAGTAGATTTTCATCAAAAAAAATTGATGGCATTTTAGCAAAATTTAGAAACACTGATTTTAAAGATGAGATAAATGATAAAGAAGAATGTGTAAAAGATAATGAAGAAAATGATATACAGGAAAATGAGAAAAAAAATGATGAAACATCAAGCAAAATACCTTATAATTCTTTAAATAGTAATGATATTGAATATATATTAACGTTGTGGCTATATAACTCATTTAAAAATAATAACGTAGATACATATTTTGATGATACTGATTTACATTTATCAAGAAAACTAAAACATTGTGATTTAATAGGAGTAACAAATAGAATTATAATAAATTTAAATAATTTAGAAAAAAAAATTGAATTACCTATAGATTTTTACAACTATATAGATAATACTAAAAATATACTGTTAAATAAATTATATTTTATATTTAAAAATGTTAAGGTTGAATATAAAAATCGTTTTTCAAATCAGACAAAAATGATGACGATTCATGAACTATTTAAATATTTTAAACTTATTTAAAATTTTTTAATTTTTTTTTTTAATTTATATATTTTTAATGAATATGCTTCTTTTTTTATTATTATAAAGCATATTTCACCTAATGAATGAAAACAAAATTTAATTATTATTAAAAAAAAATTTTTTTTAAACTATGTTATCTATCTTCTTTTATAAATGCATGGTGCTAATAATTCAGATACTTTTCTAACTCTTTTTTCATTTATTGTATACGTAATATTATCTTTTTTATTATTTTCAAAAAAAAATACATAAAAAAAGTCGTCTAAATTAATCTGAATTAGGAATAAAAAAAAAAAAAAATGATATTTTAAAATTTTTAAATAGAATTATATAAATATATATATGTGTGTGTAAGTAGCATACTTTTTTTGATAACTTAAATCCAACATTATTCATAAATTTGATAAATGCTTTGTAATTTTTAAATCTACTTACAACTTCTGCTATTATTAATACTCCCCTAAAAAAATAAATATATATATTATGTATGTTAATATTATAAAAATATATAAAATAACAACAATATAAATGTATGTATGTTTTTATTTTAGTCGCATAGTCAATAAAATTTTTTATAAATTTATGTAAAAAGAATAATTATGTAAATAATTTAACTTTTTCTTTAAACATCGAACAGATTCAAAGATAATTTTTGGCCAATCTGTGTTCATAAGACTTAGTGATAAAATGATACAATCATAAGAATCATTTGGCTTTCCCAATTGCGTTATATTACAAGGAATAACATATTGATTAAACTTAATTAAATCAAAAGAATCTATTGACCAATCATTTAAAGTTTTAGCTATTTCTGCTTCACCACAACCTAAATCCCCTATTTTATTATGTTTTGTGAAATTTTTTCTTATATAATTTATTATAACATTTACAGGGTTGTTTGGCCATTTGTTTTTTTGATTTTTATATCCTAAATGATATATATTAAAAATATTTTTTGTTTCGTTTAATTTTTTTTCTACCACTACACTTTTATTTGTATACATATATTCATTAATATATCTAAATAATGAAGAATTAACTATATCTTCAGGGTTTTTTTCAATTTTTCTTTTTTTTCTATATTTTTGTTTATTTTTTTCTATACAAACATTGTTACATTCATCCTCACATTTTTTAATCTTATAAAAAATTTTATTTACACTATCTTTATTTAAAACATTTATATTTGAAACATTTTTATTTGTGTGCTCCCTTTTAATTTTATTACTCTTAGCAATTTCATTATTTTTTATCGATTTTTTATTTATTAGGTTTTTTTTTTTATTGATAATGTTTTTAATTTCTTTTGATTTGTTTTCATTATTTAAAAAATTTATAACAGACTTTTTTTTTTTTGATTTATCTTTTATCAATAGATCATTCTTGGTGTTTTCATTGCTTAAGTTATTATTTATTACTTTCTTATTTTTCGAATTTTTATTATGTATAAAAGAATTCTTATTGTCAATTTTATGTTCCTTTAAAATTTTCTTTTTTTTCTTTAACATTTTATATATTTTCTTTTTACTCTTTTTTGGTATATTATTACTTAAATTGTTTTTATCTTCCTTTTTTTTTAATAAATAATTATTTTGCTTATTTTTTAATTTCATCTTCATATTATTTCCCATTTTTATATAAAAACAATATTTTTTTTATTAAACTTTTTATTTGAAATTATTCAAAATTAAATTTATTTATTTTAGCTTTAACAAATAAACATTTTTTTTTCTCTCTTTTCCTTATTCATATAATTATTGTTACTTATTTTATTTTTTTCATTTACATAATATTATTAAAATTAATGAAAATAAGTAGCATATATCCTTTGATTATTTATGATAGTTTTTTAGTAAGCTTTATTTCCTTGTAATAAATTTTTTATATGCGTATTTTTTATTTTTTAGCATTTTTCTAAAAAAAAAAAATTGTTATGCTTTCCATTATTTTTTAGTTTTTTTCTTTTTTCTTTTTAGCTTCACAATAAATCTCATTTGAAAAAGAATAATTACATTTTAAAAATTTTTTTACATATTTTTTTTTTTTTTAAAGAATTTTAAAGTTCTAAATTTTGTATATTTTGGGTTCCTCTTACTGAAATAGTCTATTTATGACAAAAAAAAACTTAAAGTAATTTATAATAAAAATATTAACATTTTTAATTTTTTAGATTCTAACTGTATAATGATATAGTTTTAATAAATGTATGATGAAGCATAAAATTTTCAAATAATTTCAGTGACATATAGAAAATTTAATATACATTTTTGCAAGAAAAAAAAAAAAATTCATACATCACATAGAAACTAAAAGAGAATATAATCAAATTTTTTGAAATATGTTTAAATGTAAAAAGTAGCTAATTCATAGACAATATATAAAAAAATGAATAGTTTTTAAATTTGTTTTTTTATAAATAAGATTCTCAAGAATTAACACAATTTTTTAATAATTAAAACAGTTGCTTCCAAAAAAATTAATATTTTTTTTTTTATTAACAAAGAAAAGATATTATTTTCATATCAATACATGCTTGCTTATAATTATTAAAAAATAAATTCATGTGTAAAGTCATTTAAGAAACTAATAAATGTATAAAATTAATTTTTTAAATATATTTTAAAATATTTTTAGATGCATTTGTATTTTATTTAATTCATTAGCTATTAATATAACAATGAAGTCACAAAATTAATCTAAAATAAATAAAATATTTTGTTCATAATTAAAATACAACATATATTTCATTGCTTTTAAAAAAATTATAAAAATAATTTTGTTAAAACATCAAATATTATTTAAAAATGTTCCTTAGATTTTTATTATTATTTTTTTTAAAGAAGTAAATTTTAGGAAAAAAATAAATAAGAGTTATTTGTGATATTTTTAAAATTTTATCATTTTTGTAATACTATAACTAATGTGGAATTCTTAACGATAATTTTACAACAAAGTTACGAAAAACGGAAAACTTCGTTTAAAAGTTTTTAAAAAAAAAAATGCATGCGTTCAAGTCATGCATTCTGAAAGGAAATTTACTAAAACAAAAAAAAAAAAAAAAAAATTCCATTCTCACTTTTATTCTATGTATATATATGTTAAAAAAAAAAGAAGTAATTTATATAAATCTACACTAACCTTTTTTCATTTTATTTTTTTATAATTATACGTTCTATTTTTTTCCTTTTATAATATTTTTCAAGGCATAAATTTAAAAAATATGAAAAATAGTGGAACAAAATTATTATTTGTAGAAAAACAGAAGATTTAAAAATAACTAATTAACAATTTTTTAAATTAGAATATGATTATTAGTATTTTTTTTTTTTTTAACATTAAAAATATAAAAAAATAAAATTAAATGTTTTTTAATATTCTTTATTAACTGTTAATATTTTTTTTAGACAATTTATTAGTATGCATGTTTACATGCTAATAAATTATTAAAGAAAAAGGATAAATATAACTTATATGAAGCAATTCATTTGAACTAAAATAAAAGTTTTAATTTAAAGATTATTAATTTTTTTGAACTTTTTTAAATTTTGTATTTTTTTATTCTTTTTTTTTTGTTTATTTGTTTAAATAAAATTCTGCAGATATAATGTTGTGCCAATAATTATATATTTTTATCATCAAATTATTTATAATTTGTGCAAATATATATATATATTTTTTTTTATTAAAATAGAAAAAAAAAAAATTTTTTTATATTTTTGATGAATTTTGTAAGGAAAATATGTCAATTTTAATAACGTTATATACTCTGATAAAAGTATAATTTATTTGAAAATTAAAAATTTTTTTTTTTTTTTTTTAATCTTTGAAGAACATAATCAAGATGGAGAAAAGTAATTCATCTAGTTCGGGGGTAATTGTCTCCATTATATTTTATATTTGCTATTTATTTTATTTTATCACATACAGCTATGAAATAGTTCTAGTATTTTCAAAAGATATAGACTATGTTATGTTTTGTGCTTTGTTAGTTACTTCAATGTTTTCAATTTTTTTTGTGTCAATGGGTTTGATGTATACTTCTTTTTTTTTGGTTGCCATTATATCATTGACCGAAATATATGAATATACAGGTAATTTACTTGAATATGTACTAGATGATGAATTTAATAAATTGTTTTTATTAGTGAGATTATTTACTACAGTTAACTTCATCGTATTTTTCTCAATGCATATAAGTAATCTTAAAAAAAAAAAGAAGGAATATTTGAATAAGATTAAATCACAAAATAGTGGAATGCAGTTACATAACAAAATGAGACCAAGCAATAATAGTGTTTTAAGGAATAATAGTGGTCCTATAAGTAAAAATATTCATAATGAAAATAGGAGACCATTAAATCAAGAAAATTTATTTCCAAGTCAAACAATTACACCGGATGGTTGTGTTTTAACTTCATTTCCAAATGATAAAAATGCCTTAACTAGTCAACATAATGTGTATAATTCTCAGTATATGCCTTCTAACCATTACAATATTAAATCACCACATAATTTAAATACAATAGAAAATAATCAAATATTAAATAACTACAGTACGGTTAACCATAATTTAGATTTACAGAATGATCAATATATAAATCCAATGATTAATTCCAACAATTTAAATTTATATAAAAATAATACTAATACTTGTATTCAACCTATTCAACCAAATAAATCTTACTTAATAAAAGGTGAATATAATACAAAAAATAATTGCTATGAAATTCCAAATAGTAGCCCTCGAAACGATAATAATTTCCCCCCATTTATACCGAACAACATACTCATAAAAAATGCTTCATATCCAAATACTGAATCTATTAACAAAAATAATGGCTCATATAATGCATATAATTGTTAGTAGTTATATAAGATTATACGATAATATATGAAAAGTATTTCTTAGGAAATAATATATCTATACACAAGATTTATTTGTGCCTATATAAAATTTGATGGCTTAATTTTCTTTGAAGCCTTATGGGCCCATATATATATATATATATTTATTTATTTATTTTTTTTTTTTTTTGTAATTTAATAGTTTTTAATTATTTATTTTGTTTCCTAATTTTAATTATAATGAGATTAATATTAATCATATAATATTTAAGCTAGCTTCCTTTGTAAAAAATAAATGACAAAGTTAAAGAAAATATTATTTTTATATATTATATATAATTAATACATATATAATATAAAAATTCTAAAAATTAATATTTTAAACATTATATTAGTTAAAATAAAAAAATACGATTTAAAGCATAATCTATGTGTTTTAATAATATATATATATATATATTTTCTTTTATAATATCAATTTCCTTGCTATCATTAATAAAATAATAATTAAATATATTATTTTAATATTTTTTTTGTTATAATTTTATGTAAATGTATTTAATTTTTTCTTTTTATGAAGAGTTTAAAAGAATTCACTATTTTTTTTTTTTTTTTTTAATGTTAAAAAATATGAGATAAAGAACAAATAGACATATATTTTAAAATATACAATTTAATAATACCAAATATTTCCAGATAACAAATTCAAAAACTACTTGAATAATTTTTCAGTTTTATTTTATATATATAGAATTAAAAAAAAAAAATTTAATTCAACGATTTGTAAATAAATATTAAAAAAAAAAAAAATTATTAATTTTCAGTTTCAAAAGCTAAAAAGTTACCATTTTTATTATTATGCTTTTCTAAAGCTGAAGAAAAAAAAAATATAAAAGATGTTTAAAAAAAAAAATTATATTCGAAAGTTGTGAGTAGATTAAAATCATATATACCTTCCCTCCTTTCTTTTAATTTTTTCTCTTTTATTTCTTGTTTATTTTTAATTTCATTATATTTGTCTTTATATAATAAAGTTTTTTCATTATAAATAGAATCAACACCTTGTTTTGAAAAAAAAAGAGAATTTTTATGTATTAAAACAACTGCATTTTTTATAATTATTAATATTGCCTTCATTTTTGATTGATTTAGTTCATTTAGTTTATTTGCTATATCATAGTAATTATTATAACTTTTGAATATATAGTTTTTTCTATTTTAATTTTTTATAAAATATTTAAAAAACCAACTATTCCTCTAGGGTAATGAGATTTAATTACTCTTGCGAGTTTTACATCTCTTTTTATATCTTGAGTTAATTTTAAAGTCTAAAATAAGACAAAGAAAAATATTTGTATATATATAAATTTTTTTTATAATAAATAAAATTTTCATAAGTATCCTATTTTACTTCTAAGTATTTGTTTTGCATATTTTCGTATTCTAATCTCCTTTCTTCCGGTCTCTAAAAATGAAAAAAAAAATTAAAAAATGTTAAAGAATATATGACCAGTAATGATAATTATTAAAATTTATTTACCATTAATTTTTCTGTTTTTAGCCATTTCATATAGCTTTTTTTTAAATCATCTCTCTAAAAAGAATAAATATTATTTTTTTAATATTCTTTTAATATTAAAAATAAAATATATAATTTACTTTTTCAATTTTCGGTAAGGGATCGTTAATCTTTAAAGTGCCAATTTTTGGTTCTATTTTAAAAAAAATTCAAAATTTATAAAAATTAGGAATAATAAAAAAAATATAATTTAGAAAAAAATTAAAATGAACCATTTTCAACTAAATCTGTAAAGTTAGGAGGTTCATCATTCTCATCTATTCTCTTTAGAATTGAAAAAAAAAAAATATTTTTTTAATATTTGTTGATTTTTATAAAATATTAATTTTATATTATTTTCAGCTTTTTAACCGCATAATCAGTTTTATCTCTATTAACTGATTTAAAAACATGATCACAAACTATAGAATTCTTTTCTAATTTTACTGTTTTTTTTTCATCTTTTAAATCTGAATAATATTCATCTATCAGTATGTCCTTTTTTTTTTTTTTTTTATTTCGAATTAAAATGATAGAAAAAAAGAAAATAAATAATATTATAATAAATATATTTATATAAATTTTTCATTTTTTACAAATTTTTGATGCATAGACAAATTATCTTTTTTGTCAGAAATAATTCTTTTCTTTTCTTTCTTTATGTCCATTTTTTTTTTTTTTATTGAAGATATTATTTTAAATAATAATATAAATTTCCTTTTTTTTTCTTGATTTCATTAGAAAAATTTATCTGATTAAAAAGGATTACTTCTTTAAAGAATTTATAAAATTTTTATAGATGGAAATAATTGTTTTAACGAGCATTATATAAAAAAAAAAATAATAAAACAATAAATTAATAAAATAAGTTTTTTCTCATATTTCATTCCAATTTTTTCAGAATAATAGACATAAGAAAATTATATAATAGTTAAATTTTAGAATTCAAAAACAAATACATATAAATAATGAGATAAATATTAAAAGAAAAAATAGAAAATAAAAATTTTAATTTTTTCTTATTCTATAATTTGTTAGATGTTTTATAAATTTCTCATTACTCAAATATTTTGAATTATAAAAAGAGAAAAAAAAAGTTGAAATTAAAAAAATTATTTTTACTAAAAATATTAAATTTTTTTTTATGTATATTTAGACTTACTAATTCTCATATTTTACAAAATTACACTACTTTATGCACATTTCATAATTTTTTCATTTTTATTTCCTATATTTGCGTAATTTCTACTAAAATATCCAAAGTTCTATTTTTAAAATATAAAAAAAATAACAAAAGTCATAAAATTAGTTTTTTTTTTTTGTAAAAATTATAATCTTTTAAAAAATTTTCTATTATTACATCATCAAAGTACTCAGAAAAAATGACAAAATTATTGGGCTTAAGAAAAAAAAAAAAAAATGATAAAATTTAAAATTATTTTGACATATAATTTTTTTGATTTTATTTTTTTAAGATAATTAATAAAACCTGTTTAATTAAATCACAAGGTGAAAAATATTTTTTTAGAAAATTCAGAAGTTTGTTAGATGGATTATCGTAGCTAAATTAAAATATGTAGAAATAAAATAAAATAATATTTTTAATTAATTTTAAAAAAATAGTATATATATATAACTATAATGAAAATGATATATATATATATTTCATTATAACCAAATGAATAAATTTATTTAAATTAGAAAAGTTTTTTTTAAATTCTTTTATTTTTTTTATTTTCTTAACATTACCATAACTTCGATGGTGTAATATTATTGTCTTTTAACATAAAGTTAAAAAGTTTCTAAAGAATAAAGAATAAAAAATATATAGTATAAATATTTATAATTTTAATTTTTTTTAAATATGTATTACTATTCCAAGACCCCTTTTTTGAAAATTTTTTAATATATAGAAATCTAAAAATTGTACAGATAAAATTATAAAATTTCAGCAAATAAAAGAATAAAATACAAAAAAAATAGTTATAAATATTTATGTTTGTATTTAAGAACCTAATACACATGTGCATTTTTGATAATGCAAATTTTTCTTATCATATAAGTACAGATTTTTTTCACCTATCTAAGTGAATAGAAAAATAGGAATAATCAAAATTTTTAATTAGAAAAATCTTAGATTTTTATTTTTTTATTTTTTTATTTTTTACTTTTAATATGCCAATTATATTATTTTCCATTATTAAACACTAAAAATAAAAATATATTTACTATATATATATATATATATATATATATATATATATATATATTTTTTACTTTACATATAATGTATAATTTTGATTTATTATATTGCTAATAGAAGTTAAAGAAGAATACAATCTTTGATCCTTTTAAAAGTAATAGAAATTAAAACAAAAATAAACATAGGAATATAAAATTTGTATTACTTCAAATTTGAACTTATAAATAAAAATATTATATATATTAATCTCGCTTCTTATATTAGAATAATTTTATTTAATATATTTAAATCTATTTTTTTCAACTTGTTTTATTTCAATTTCTTTTTATTTTTGTTACTCTACTGGACAGGAGACCTATTTCTTCAATTTCTTTTTCCAGTTTTTGAACTAAAGAATGGAAAAACAAAATTAACAAAAAAATTTTATATCTTTTTAAAACTATAAATAAAAAAATTTTAATTACAAGAAATGGAATTATAATCTCTTAAATATAATAATTCATTTTTTGTATATTTTCTAATATCTAGTTTTTTTAATTCCTCATTAGAAATGTTAAGAATATAATTCATTCTTCTCAAATTTTTTTTAAAAGGAAAAATAAAGAGATAATTTTTTAATATTTTTATAAAAATAAAAATAAAAAGATATTTTTTCAATTTATTTTATTTATTAATACGAAAAAAAAAAAAAAATATACACATATGTATATATACTCAAATGTGCATACACACTTTTTTGCTCATAATGTGCAAGAGTAAAAATATTTATTTTAATCTTATTTCATAAAATGTTGTAAAATTAAAAGAAAAAAAATATAAAAAGAATAAATTATTCTTTTTTCATTTTGACTCTTTTATATTTTTTTTTTTTTAATTTTCTTTGTTTTAAAAAATAACCATTTTTTTTAAAAATTAAATTCCTTTCAATATTAATATATGTGTATTTAAGATACATAATAAAATAGAAAAAAAAAAAAAAGAATTATAAATTGTTAAAGTATCATCGGAAAAAGAGTCACGCTTAAATCTTATAAAAAAATAGTAAAATATATAAAAACGTATATAGAAAAACAAAGTTATTTCATTAGAGTTTAAAAATTTTTAAATCTTTTTTATTTTTACAAAAACAAAAATTTAAAAAAAAAAAAAAACTGGTAAAAAAAAATTAAGAAACATATTCATTTTTAATCCTTTTCTATTATGAAAACTTTTTTAAAACTCCTGTATTTATCTTTTAAACTTGTATTTGTTCTAAAAAAAAAAGAAAAAAAAAAAAGAATGTAAGGTAACTAAACATAATTTCTTTTTTCTTTTTTTTTTAAATAAAAAAACCTATATTCTGGGAAACTATACGAATGTATAATTTTTGACCAGTTAGATAATCCATAATTCTGAGAAATGTTTAAATAAATAAATATATATGTCAACTTTTTGTTGTCTTTAAACATATATTTATTTTTATTCTAATATATTTTAACATTTATTCCATCTATCAATAGTTTTATTTCTTGTTGTGTCCATTTAACTCGGGATTTATATTTAATCTATAATAAAAAAAGAAGAAAAAGAAAATTTTATTAATAATAAAACATAAAAAATATTTATGGTGACATATTTTTTACAATTAACCTTTTTTTCTTTTTTTTTTTGGGATTTTTTTTTTATTTCCTTTGTATCTATTGGGACTGGAGAACTATTTTCATCTTAAAAAAAAAAAAATTTTAATCACTGTTTCATAAAAAAGATACAACTCTACACATATACATGTATACCTAGAGAAATAGAACTCTTTATTTTTAATAGTTGTATATCTGTGTGTTTCTCTTAAAAAATGCATATGCATATATATATGTGAATATTTATATGTATTATTTCATTATTAAATTTATAGAAAACAAAAAATTAAAAAATATAGTAAAACAGTTTCTATGAAATTACCCATTCTTACGTGGTTATCTTTACAAAAATAAAATAAAATAAAATGTTATTTTTATTTTTTTTTTTTTTTTATAAATATTAAACTATTTTTATTTTTGCTTTTTTCTCAAAATAAAAATATTTTTATTAAAAATTTTTTTTAAATATGAAAATTTTATATTTTTAAGTAATATGGTAGTATTTTATATAATTTTATTTTAAGAAATTATACCATTATATTTTATATACACATTTTTGAATTTTAAAAATAATTATTTTCTTATTGAAAACTTTTTAAAGCTTTCTTTAAATATATTTTAGATTAATACTTTTATTTATGATAAAAGTATTTTATTATTTTATATAAAATTTAGTTTATTATTAAAAATTAAAAAAAAAAAGCAAATAAATAAGAATTTGAAGGAACATAATTACTGTGTATGTACCTTGAATTTTAGCAAAAAAGAAAATATACATATATATATATTGGAAACACTTAAAGAAGTATATATTATAAAATTAAACAACAATTACAGAAAAAAAGCAAATTAAAAAAATATTAAAATCTGATTTGATGTTCTTTGTAAAAAATTTTAAATCCTAAATTAAACTATATTGACAAGCAGACAAATTTATATATACCCTTTAATGAAAAAAAAAAATTATTTATTAAATAATTTAGTTTTCATTAAAAAAAAAATAAAAAAAAACAGTATCTACAAAAAAAGTTAAGGGAGAGAAAAAAAATTATATAAAATAACTTTTGCATTGAAAAAATATATATATGTATATAAATAATGGGAAACAAAAAAAAAAAAAAAGAAAAAAAGAAATAAGATATTAAAAATATATTTTGTTTTTGTCAGAGTAATCCTTGTCTTTTTAAATCATCGTAAGCTTTTATATTCATAACATTACCTTTAGAATCTTCACATTCTATTTCTTGATCTGGTTTAAAAATATTCAGTTGTGTTTGTTTTTTTAACTTTTCATATAAATTTAATGCATCTTCAATTTTTGTAATTTCTTTAAAATGCAACGTATTTGGTATCTTTAAGCATTTCATTCCGAATGAATGTCTCCATTCATAAAAATGTTTTTCAAACATAGCTCTTCCAAAATAAGAATAATTACCACATATTTCGCATTTGTACTCTTTTGATAATCCATGTAATTTATATAACCAATAAGGTATTGGCTTATTATCATACCCTAGTGGTAAGTTTAAAGGGTTATATACTGGTTTGTCTTCTTCATTTTCTTCTTCATCATTACTACCTATTTCTGAAAATTCAGAAGTATCGTCATTTGATGATGACATAGAAGATAAATTAAGTGCTTGACTAATATCATTGTCATCATTTTTAATATTATCACTTATACTTAATATATAGTCGTTTTTTTTCTCTGCTTTTTTTCTTTTTTGTAGTTCATCTATACTAAAGGCTTGCTTCCTTTGTATGTTTTGTATTGTTTTTTGGAAAAGCTTATTTAGTAAGTTTTTATATAATTCAATTAAATACTCGCATTTAGCCATATCTCTATCTTCCTTTTCTATTTTTTTTTTTATTTCTTGTTCCTGTTCCAGTGTATATTTATTCTTTAAGTATTTTTTTAAATCATCATCATATTTTTTACTTTTTAAATAACATTTATATGTTCCTTCTGAAGCATATAACTTGTTATTTATATTACAATAAAAATCTAAATCATATGTGTATTTTTCCCAACCTTTCACTTCTTTATTTTCGAATTTTTCATTGAAACTCTTTTCATATTGTTTAAAAGTCTTCTCACAGTCTACTAGTACATTTATTTTTGCAAAAAAAGTCATTAAATAATTTAAGAGGCTTTCTAAATAATTTTTATATTCTTCATTATTATATTTACAATACCTAGGTATGTAATAAAATCTTGTGAAATTGTGCAAATATGTAACTATATCCATTTCCTTAAATTCACTTATTTTAGCTGGTGTATTTTTTTCATTTGAATTTTTTTTTTTTAATCTAGCCATTTCTTTTTTTTTGAACATACTTAATCGAAACTCTTTAATTCTTTTTATATTTATAAAATCATTATAAAATTTGTTCATATCAACACATTTCCCTTTTTTTTCCAAAGGAGAAAACATTTCTTTTAAATTATTATTTTTTAAAGCTTCATTTTTATATGATTTATAATTTTTCACTTCTATCTTTTTAATATTAGTTTTTTTATGATAATCTCTTATATATTTAATTCTTTCATAGTAATTTTTCCATACATCATTTTTTTCATCGCTTGTTTTACCTGCAATGAATTGCATTTCCTCTTTTTTCAAATTATCTTCATCATTATAAAATTGTAAAAGTATTTTTGATTTTTTCTGAATTTTTTCAACTAAATAATTTATAGAGTAATCATATAAAATATTTTTCTTACTATTTTTTACTTTTTCTTCAATTAATTCTGCTATGGCTTTTTCTATTAATTCAATTTCTTCATGTAAGTACCTTATTTGTTCTATTAAAAACTGTGACATTTCTTCAAAAAAAAATTAAAAGTTTCGTAAATGTATTTTCATAAAAAATATAGTTTAATTCATAATTTATTTAAAATTTTGCATTACATATAAAAGATAGAAATTTACATGCTCTTAAATTATTAAAACATAATTATAAATACATATATATATATAGAATAAACTTAAAATTTTTATGAAGTTTAAAAAAAAAAATATAAATAACATTTCAAATTTTATTATTAGTGCTCATCTTTTTATCACTTTTTTTTTTTTTAAATGTTAAAATTTCTATTTAAAATTGTTTGTACATTAAATTATATTTTCTCAATTAAAAAAAAAAAAAAAAATATAAAAAATTATTATAAAGAAAATTAATACTTTTTGAGTTTATATTTTTAAAATACTAAAAAAAAAAAAAGAAGCTTTAAAAAAATTATTTATTAGTATGCCCTTTTTTTTATCAAAAAAAAAAAAAAAAAAAATACATAAGAATATTAAAGAAAAAAACAAAATGTAGCTTTATGAGCCTATAACAAAATTTATTAAAAAATAGAAAGAAATACAAATATAAAACTAAAAAAAATGCTAACAATATTCTAAAACGCATAGAAAATATATATATATTTAATAAAGGTTGTTACCTTTTTACTTATATAAAACATAACATTTAAAATTTTTTTTTAAACATCTTAAACTAATAAGTGCTCATTAATTTTTCTTTTTATTTTATCTAATTCGATAAAAGATTTATTTAAATTTTTATTTATGATATCTAAAATATTAGAATCTTGCGAATTTTTCTTTTTCTTTTTTGATACTTCAATTATTTTATTATTATTAGGAATTCCATTTTTTTTTTCTTTGAAAGTGTTGGAATTAAATTTATTATTTTTTAAGTTTTTAAGAAGTGCATTTTTTTCTATAGTATTTAAATCGAAATTTGTTTTTTTTTTAAGATTGTAATCAATAATTTTTTTTATAGCATTAATATCATTGTTATTTTTTTTATTTAATTGTAGTTTATTATTTTTTCTTGTAGATGCAGAATTTTTTTTTTCAATATTTTCTTTAAAGTTTTCCAAAGTGTTCTTATTTTTATTTTTGTTTTCATTGATAATATAATCATCATAAGAAGAAATTACGTTTTCTATGTATTTTTTTTTGTAATTATTAATATTATTTTCATACTGTTTTAAATATTTAGATTGAATTGTATTACTTTTACAATCATTAGTATTAACATTCTCATTTTTCTTAACTTCATTTAATGTAATTCCATTATCTTTATTTGATAACAATTTTGTTCTTTTTATATTATTATTAAACTTATTTTGTGTTGTATCGTTTTTATTCATCTTATCTTCTTTAGAATTTAACATATCATTTAAATTATATTCTTTATTTATTGGCAACATATCGACACCTTGAAAGTATTCCTTTTTTAATACTTCACTGGTATCATAATTATTTTTTGCTTTTTTTATAAGTTTTACAATACATTTACTATTATTACTATTTATATTATCACCATCATCATCATTATTATTTTTTATATTTTTATTGTTAATATTAGTTAAATAAATATTATTATTATCGGAACTTTTGTTAATTTTACTATATTTTATTTGATCATAGCCATCCTTAATACTATTATTATTAACACTATGAACATTACCATTATTATTATAATTATAATTATTATTAGTATTATTATTATTGTTAATATATTTATTTGTAATTTTATCAAAATAGTTACTATTTAATTTTTTTTTTTCGTTTATGTTATCTTTAAAATTATTAGGTGCATTAGAAGAAGCAAAATTCCTATTTGAGGTATTGATACACATATCATTTTTTGTTATATATAAATTTTCTTTTTTTCCTTCATTTAATTCTTCATAAAATTCATGATTTACATTTTTTTTCAAAGAATTTATTTCGCTGTTACTTGAGCTTATCGAATTAATAACATTATTTTCTCTTATATGAATATTCTCATCAAAATATATATTCTTCATTTTATTATCTTGTTTAGATTCATTTGTTGCATTATTAGAATAATCATTATTATAATCTTCCATAATTATGCAATTCTTCTTTATATTAGGAAATACATTCCTTTTATATTCTGATGAACTTGAATTTATCTTTAATGCACTTCTGTTAAATGGAATTGGGTTAGAGAAATTTTTCATTATTTGATTTTTATTAATTTCAGAATTTTTTGATTTTAATTTATTGTTAGTATTACATAAAGAATTTTTTCTCAAACAAATTGAATTTGAAAAAAATGGGAAATTTTTCTTCACATCACTGTAATTATCAATATTATTTTCACTGTGTGAATTAAATAAACTAAATGATTTATTTAATATTTTATTATTTAATGTAAATTTTTTCTCTGTATATTTATGATTTTTATAATTGTTAAAATTTTTAAAATAATCATCTAATTTAATTTCATTATTACTATTTTCATTATTGTGATAAGATATAATACTATCATGCTTTTTAGAAAAAAGTTGTGATGAGTGTCTATTTAAGAGATTACAAAAATTATTTTGTTTTTTTTTTATTTCTTCATTTATTTTTTTATTGATACATATTTTATAATCATTCTGATGATTTTGATTTATTAAGTTAGCAGAATATGCTTTATTTACATTGAAATTGTGAATCGTACTATCAAAGATATTATTTTTATTATTTGAATTGTTTTCTGTAAATATTTCATTTTTATTAATTTTATCTTTATTATTATTCATTTTTTCTTTATTATATAGAATGTTGATTGTTTTGTTACTGTGCTTCAATTTTTTAATTTCAAAATGGTCATCTATTAAAGCTTCAATGAAAAATTTATTGGAATCTTTTATATATTTTTTCAATTTTTTATTTTCTTCGTAAATTTTATAAACTTTATTATTTTTAGTGAATTCAATAAAATCAAAATAATCATTTATTCCTGTTGTATATTTAAATATAATGTTTTGTAATTTTTCAATCCTTGTACGATATTCTACATTCAAATTAAATAAATTTAAAATATGCAATTTTAAGTTATTTTCATTATTATACGATTTAGGATTGCATATTTCACTGATTAGATCTTCGGAATAACTTATTTTTTCACTATTTTTTAATTTGTGCATTTCTGTTTCTATTGAATTTACTTCATTAAAGTTTAAGAGCTTAGAAAAATTGATATTTTTTAAGAAAGAATTATTAACATTCACATCGTCTGAAATGTTAAAAAAATTTATATCAATACTATCGCTTTCTTTTTCATTATTTTTGTCTTTATTTTTAATGAGAATATTTTCTTTTATGTCTTCTTCAGGTTTTTCATCAAATAAAGAATAGTAAACATCATCATATATAGATTTAGAACAATTTTTATAATAATTTTTTAAACATTCTTCTAAATCTTTTTTAATGTTTACATTAGAAGTATTATTTTTTTGTAAAATATCAAGAATATTTTTGAATTCAAAATTCTTATTCGGTTTTACTTCCTTAAATACACTTTCACTTTCTGCTAGAAAACGGTATTTTAAGAACACCTTTGGAGATGAAATATTTAAACTATGATTAAATAGAATTTTGAATAGCATACCAATTTTTTCTATGTAGCTTAAATTATTAGAAGATATATTTTCAATTACTTTACTATCTAAGTAGTATGCATAATCTTCTTTTTTATAATTTTTTATAAAATCAAAATCTTCATTTTTTTTGTCAGAAATATTTAAATGTAAATATCCTTGTTCTTGCATATGAAACAAATATTTTAAATGTATTATGGTAAATCCAATGTACGAATTTTTTTTTTCTTTTACTTCAATTTTTTTCCTATTTTTGTCTTCAGGATTATTTTTTTTTAATTTATCATTTACTGATTTGTAATTAGGTATTATTTTTATTTTATTCATTTTACTATTTATTTCATTTTTTTCCATCCCTTTCTCTTTTTTCTCTTCTTCATTTAAAGATATTTCATCAATTCCGTAAAAACTTAGCCTATAAAACTATAAAAAAAAAAGAAAAAAAAAATTAGACATATATAGGTATATCATAAAATATATTAAAATTAATGAAATTTATCTAAAAGATAAATGAGTTATAAATAGAATAAAGCAAAAAATGTATTACACAAAAAAAAAAAATAAATAAATAAATAAAAATAAAATTAAAATTATAGTATAAACAAAATTTTAACTCTAATTATAAAAAAAAATAATATATTGTTGTTTTATTTTTACTGTTGATGGAGATATATTTGTTTTTCCATTAATAACTTTTGCATCGAAAATAAGTTGAAATGTGATATCTGTTGAAAATATATTCTTTAATTCTTTTAATAGAATATTTATATCTTCTAATTGCACTAAATTATTATTTCCTCTATATTTATTAAATATTTTGAAAAAATTATTTTCCTTATCTAAATCAATTGCATTTTTATAAAAGGTAAAAGAATGAAGAATAACTCCAGAATTGTCCATTACTACACATTTAATATATTTATATTTTACAAAATAAATATTTTTTAATTCTATATCTATTTTCATTTTAATATTTTTTAATAAATTCTTTTCCTTCTCTGTACATAAATGATTATGCATGTCAGTGTTATTTTTTCCTAATAAATTTTCCTTCGTTTCTTTCTTCTCTTTATTTTTTATTATTTTTATATTATCATTTGCATCATTTTCAATTGAATGCTTATTTTTGTCTTCTTTGTTTAATTCATTCAACTTATTATTAACAAGTAAGGAATTACTCAATTTCAAATTATTTTTGTTACTAAACAAAATATTTGAGCAGTTGACATTTTCACTTTCTGTATTATCACTTTTTTTAACTTCATTGCTTAAATTACTGCATTTAGGTGAAAATTCTTTTTTATTAAAATTTATTTGTTGTGATTCTCCTTTTTTTAAATCATGCTTTTCATTTTTTTCAAACATATTATATAATTGACCATTTTCATTTTTATTTACATATTTTAAATTTTCATCATGGATCACTTCCCTTAAATCACTTGTCATAATTATTCCACTCTCTTTGTTGTTTTCATTATTCCACAGATTTGCATTTTCTTTTTCATTTAAGGTAATTGACTCATTATTTTTTATATTTTTAAAACTATTTTGATGGTAAATTAAATTTGTCTTTAGTCTCTGATTTATCATTTCTGAATCTTTTTCAAAGTCTTTTGTTAATTCTTTATGATCCCAATAATCAAAATGTTCCTTAAATTTTAAAACTTCATTAAATAAATATAAATTTTCATTATATCTTTTCAAATTCCCTTCAGATTTTCTTTTTCTTGTTGAGTTATCTTCTTTCTCTTCATATATCTCTACCTCTTCTTTTTCTTCTCCACCTTTCTCCTTTTTCTCATTATTTTCCTCCTCTTCTTCTATTTTTCCTTTTTCCATATTTTCCTTATCTTCTTCCTCATTTTTTTCTTTTTCATAAATTTCTAATCCTTTTTTTTCAATATCTTCATCTTCTACATTTCTTTCTTCCTCAATATTCTTTTCTCTTTTTTCTTCTTCCTCAATATCTTCTTCTCTTTCTTCTCCTTCACATTCTTCTTCTCTCTCTTCTTTTTTTTCTTCTTCATCTTCATCTTCTTCTTCTTCTTCATCTTCGTCTTCTTCTTCTTCATCTTCTTTTTCTTCATCTTCTTCTTCTTCATTTTCTTCTCCTTCACATTCTTCTTCTCTCTCTTCTTTTTTTTCTTCTTCATTTTCTTCTTCTTCTTTTTCTTCATCTTCTTCTTCTTCTTCTTCTTCTCCATCTTCTTCATTTTCTTCTTCTTCACATTCTTCTTCTCTCTCTTCTTTTTTTTCTTCTTCATCTTCATCTTCTTCTTCTTCTTCATCTTCGTCTTCTTCTTCTTCTTCATCTTCTTCTTTTTCTTCATCTTCTTCTTCTTCATTTTCTTCTCCTTCACATTCTTCTTCTCTCTCTTCTTTTTTTTCTTCTTCATCTTCTTCTTCTTCTTTTTCTTCTTCATCTTCTTCTTCTTCTTCTTCTTCTTCTCCATCTTCTTCATTTTCTTCTTCTTCACATTCTTCTTCTCTCTCTTCTTTTTTTTCTTCCTCAACATTCTCTTCTTCTTCTTCATCTTCTTCATCTTCTTCTTCTTCTTCCTCTTCTTCATTTTCTTCTCCTTCACATTCTTCTTCTCTCTCTTCTTTTTTTTCCTCCTCAATATTCTCCTCTTTTCCATCATCTTCCTCGTTTTTTTCCTCTTGTTCCTCTCGTTCTTGTTGTTCTTCTTCTTTATATTCTTCTTCTTTTTCAACATTCTCTTTTTCTATGTCTTCCCCAAAGTTTCCATTTCCTCCTTCATAATATTCTTTTTCATAATCTTTTTTTTTTTCTTCTTGTCCATTTTCTGAGTTATTCTGTTTAGTTTTCTTATCAATTTTGCACTTTAATTCATTGAAGTTAAGTGGAGTTGAACTAATCCCTTGAGATTCAATTTCTTTGAATTTATTCATAATGTTTTTGCTTAATAAATTTATATTTTGAAATGTTTCCTTATTGTTCTCACTTATATTATTACTATTCTCAAAAGACTTATGTGCCATATGAGGTTTTATGAACTTTTCAAAATCCTTTTCTATTTCACTTGTTTTATAATCATTTTTTAAATTACTAAAATTTGATTCTGCATATTCACTTTGGTTTTGAGTAACTTTCAGCTGGAAGCATTCATTGGAAATACTATTTTCTTTCCTTATAATTTCTTCTGATACATTTGATTTATCTGTTTTAATTTCATCCTGTGTGCATCCATTGATATTTGATATATTTCTATTATAAAAATTTTCTTCAGTTTTATCATTTTTCTTATAGAAAAAAGCATTATTACAATTGTTCTGATAATTCTTATCTAATTTTAGTTCATATTTTTCGTTTAAGGTATTATAACAAAAATCATTAATAATATCTTTCTCTTTTATATTTTTTGAACAAATATTTTCTTGATTACCTGTTACAATAGACTTACTTGAAGAATTATTATGTTTATATTTTTCATTTTCAAGTAATACACTTTGTTTATTTAATCCTGAAATTTCCTTATCTATACAACAATTTAACAATTTTTCTCTTTTTTCATTATTATTTTTTTCAATAAAATTAAATGAGATACAATTTTCATGAGTTAAATAATTATTTTCTTTATTTAAATAGCTATTTTTATTATTTTTAAAATTGTTTATATTATCCACATCTATTGCTTTATCATCCTCCTTTGGTATAATGTTAGAATTATCTATAACAAGGTTATTCAGTTTTTTATACTTACTTTCTTTTCCATTCAATGTAATTGTTAATTGTGTATTTTCTTTTTCTGTTTGAACTATATTATTTTTTTCTTCATTAATTTCAGCATAATTATTTGTATAATTAAAATTCATTTTTTCTTTTTTATTAATTTGATTTAAGCATTTTTCTATATCTAAACTATTTTCAGAACTATTATTTTCTATTTTACTACCATTAGCTGTTCTACTATAGCTTCCTTCTTCATTTTTTATAAGATCAAAATCATTTTTTTCCGAAAAATCTTTATTATTTTCATTACAATTATTTAAGTAATCGCAAAATTCAGAAAAATACCCATTTTTTTTGCGGGGTATTTCATCAACAATTTCTGCTTCTCTGGATAATATATGGGTGTTCATTTTAATAATAAAAAAAAAAAATTTTATAAAAATATACAAAATATATGATAAATATATATATATACAATAGTATATTATACTTATCGATATTTTAAAATTATATATTTTATATATAAAACAAAAATTTCAGAAATACAAAATTTTCATAGGTTACAAATGTAATAAAAAATTTCATAAAACTATGTAAAATAACAAATTTGTGATTTAAACAAAAAATTGGATTTACAAAAAAAAAAAAAAAATGCTAAAAGAAATTATTAATAAAACACAGTTTTATATTAAAAAATATTAGAACAAAAAGGTATTTTTTTTTTTTGTTTGTCT
Source organism: Plasmodium relictum (assembly GCF_900005765.1). Taxonomy (NCBI): domain Eukaryota; phylum Apicomplexa; class Aconoidasida; order Haemosporida; family Plasmodiidae; genus Plasmodium; species Plasmodium relictum. Next base: position 840,933 of record NC_041685.1, on the reverse strand, counting down.
AATTTAAAAATTATTAAAATTTAAAATATTTTTTATTTTGTTAAAATTGTTACTAGATGAGTAAAAATATTTTAAAATATAATTTGTATAATAATTAACAAAGCAAAAAAGAACCAAATCTAAAAAAAAAGCAAATGAAAATATAAAACTAAGAACAAAAAAAATATATCTGTTAGGTTATTTTTAATTATTAGTATAACTTATTTCTCTTTATATTTTAAATACATGCTTATGTATCTACAGAATGATATGTACACATGCAATAAAAAAAAAAAAATAATATAAAAATTATGTAAAATACAATAAATAAAACTAAAACAAAATAAAATAAGATTAAATAAAAAAAAAAAAAAAAAATGATCAAATAAAATAAATATTATTTCTGAGATGTGCAAGAGATATAATTAATAAAAATTATTATAGTTAAAATTTTTAAGTGGATTTAATTCTCTTAATTTTGCATACTTTATATAAACTATTAACCAATTTTAGTTTAAACTTTTTAAATATTAAATACTGGTGTTTATAATTTTCTAAAAATAATATAACAATTATTTCCAATATAGTTTTTTTTTTTTTTTTAAAGAAAAATAATTTTTTTACATATTTGTTTTATTTTCTGTTCTTAATCTTCACTATATGCATAAAACCATATTGTCTTTTTTAAATTTTATATATTTTATATTTTATTTTTTGTAAACAAATGTAATTATGTAAAGATATATTAGTCTTCACAATTTTATTTTACTTTATTTTTATTTTTATCTTTTTTTAAACATAGCATAAGTTAATAATATTTATATATTTTTTTTTTTTCTCCTTTTTTTTTATAAAAGATATATCATTTTTATTTTAAATATTTTTAATAAATTTATTAGTTAAAATTAAAATAAATAGATGAATTATAGATATATGAAGAAACTATTTTTTATATTAATATAATATTAAGCACATTTAAATAAATTTAAAATAAATGAAAGGATGTCATTGATGCATTGCGAAATTTCATTTTGTATATTTTAATAAATAGAGAATAAATGAAATAATTATGTTTATAAACTATGAAATTTTATGTTTTAGGTTATTGTAATACTTTATTTTATTCTTAGATATTAAGTACAAATATATTTAAAATGAGTAGCAGTAAAAAAGAGGAGATAGTAAATACATTATTTACTGTGTTTTTAGTGTTAATTCAGCAGGTTTCTTTATTATATGTAATATTAAATAATACAAAAAATTATCATTATTTCGTATTCTTAGTTGTTGATTTATTTTTATGTTTGTATATTGTATGTAGTCTTTATGATAAAAATAATGCAGGAGTGAAGATTTCTATTCAGTGGATGATTTATATGATAACATTAAGTATGAAAATGGCAATCTTTTGTTTTTTTATTAGAGATACTACAAAATACACGAATAATAGTACTTTTTTAATATATTTAAATAACGATGTATTAATATATAATTTAATATATATGACTCCATTTATTTACTTACTTTTTTCATTAAGAAGTAGAAATATCTTAGAAAATATATTAGATAACAAGATAATTATTGAAAATATATTAAGTGTAGATGTTAATATAATTAATTTATTTGATTTAATTGATTTAATATTTATGTATTCCCATTTAACAAGTATACACAAAATAGTGACAGATTTCGGATTTTATAATTCTCAAAAAACATATATAATGTTAATTATTGTTATTATTGCTTTACTTTTATTTGGTTTTTATTTTCCTATATATACGAATATTGAAAAAAATTATTCCTATGATGAAACAACTGATTTACTTATTAAAAAAAAAAAAAAAAAAAAAAAGTATAAATATAATGGGGATGATAATAGTAATAGTGAAAACTTTTGTTTTTCCTCTAATTCATTTTCCCTACAACCTAAAAAATCCCATTCAAAAAAAAATTCACATCTTTTGAGTAAATCAAATACAAAATCATTTAAAACTAACAAAATAACAAATTTTGCTCATCCTATAGACAATACAGCAAAAAATAATTTTAATAAATCTTTATCTATATGCACACCCATTGTTTCTGATGAATCTACATTTGCTTCATCAGATTTTTCAAAAGAATTATCTTCTAATAGTTTATCATCATCATATTTTTCTTTATCTTCTTCTCCATCTTTCTCATCTTATTTATCTCCCTTGTTTTCCTTTACGTCTAAGAATTATAAAAATAAAATGAATAAATCTGATAATAAAAAGTTAAGAGATGTATATACAGATGTATATATCACAGCTAAATTCCATTTTATAATTGGATTCTTTTTAATAGATATTCCTTTTTTTATATATAGGTATAGAATAATATAAACACTAATATTTATCGTAGATTTAAAAATGTATCTGAAAAACAATTATAAAAAATCAAGCTTTAAACATTATTAAAAAAAATTATAAAATAATAAAATATATATGAATATTATAGGGAATAAATTAAAAAAATATAAAATTATTCATTAAATGAATAAATAAAATATATATATATATATATTAGTTATATATTTATTGTATTTTACTATCATACTTTTTTTTTTTTTTTGTTAGATTATTATTTTGTATTAGACATAAAGTGATGTTAACATTAATAGTTAAAAATATTTTATTTTTATTATTTAGATCATATAAATTAAATGAATATAGACTTATAGAAAAAGAAAAACATAAAAAAAATAAAAGCAATTTTGACTTTCGGTTTTATAACATTTTTAATTTTGATAGTGAATCAAATGATTATAACAAAAGTCGTGATTTAAAAAGTGAAAAAACCAATTCTAAATATTATGAAGAAAAAAGAACAAGCGAAGTTGATGAAGAATTGTATAGTAAAAGAAGAGTTCAAAGTATTTTATCCTTTTTTAAGAATAAAAACAACAACACAAAAAGTAAAAGTGAAGGTAATATTAAAGAAAAGAAAAAAAAAAATAAAAAGAATAGAAAAATCAAAAAAAAGAAAAAAAAAAAAATTGATGTCTTAAAAATATTTAAAGAAGAATTTAAAAATAATAAAAAAAAATTATTCAGTGGTAAAAATTCAATAGGAAGTAAAGATTTTGATGATAATTTATATTTAAATAATGATGAAAATAACAGCGACAATTATAATAATAACAGTCAACATAATAATAGTAATAATAAAATAGTTAAAAATAATAAAATTCAGACACTAACCAAGAAAGAAAAAAGAAAAATAAAAAGAAATATGAAAAAAAAAAAAAAGACCTTCTTAGATTTAATTTATAAATTAAAATATAAAAGAGAAATGCCTGTTTATCGTTTTAAAATTAAAGATCATATATTATCTTTTTATAATTTTACATGTAAAAGATTTAATAGTTCAAATTTTGTTTATTTTGATGATAAATTGGTATTTCCTTATTTTACTAATTTGAGATTTATGCTAGTAATTTTACTAGATTACTTTATAAAAATAGGTTTTACACTATTTTTTATTTTTACTTTATTAAATAGACATACAGTTATAAATAATAACAATTTAATTTATATACATGATATTCCTCTCAGAAATTCTTCAGAAACAATTTTAAATTTTCCAAATAGCTTTAACTTAATGAACTACCCAAATCTGGAATTACCAAAAACCCCTATAAATATTTACTATATAAATAAAGATACACAAATTTACAACCAATCAAAAAATAAAAAAAGTGATCCTAAGGGATATGTTAAATTAGAATTATCTGACAATATATTTAAATTAAAGTGGAGTGAAATTTATATAGTGGATAAATTTTGTATATGTACATGTATTGCATATTTAATTATAAATTTTCTTTTATTTATGAAAACATCTACTTTTTTTGATATTTTATATGTTTCTATATTTAATGCAATACGACACTTATCTTTTTACTTCTCCTTAAAACAATTTATTTTATTCTTTTTTATGTTTAATGGTAATATTTACAATATGGATTATATATATTATGAAAAAAATATAAGAAAGTTAAATTATCATTTTGAATATTTATTTCTATTATTTTTCAATGCTCGATATTTTATATTTTTAATCAAACATTTTCCTCTATTTTTTCGTATACTATTCAATTTTAAATATGTTTATTATTATAGAGAATCCAAAAGATGTAAGTTAAAATACAACTATGAATATATATATATATATATATAGTTATGAATTTTATTGTATATATATATATATAGGGGTCAGTTTCTAAAATTATATATATATATATATATATTTTTTTTTTTTATAGCAAAAGAAAATAAAAAAGATGAATTAAGATATTCTATAAGTGTTTATATTTTATTCCTTTTATGTAAATATTCATATGCACCAGTAAATTTGAATTCAATACTATTTGGAAAAAATATTTTAAATAATGTTATATTAATTGACAATATAAATAATTTTACATGGGTAAACATATTAACAATTATATTATTTAAAATTGTACAAATATTGATAACTAAAACTAATTATTTTCTAATTGGTTTGTTTATTCTGCATATTGCACTATATATTATATATGCCATTCATACTCAAATTCTCAGATATATAATTCTTAGAAAAATTGAAATCCTTTTTGCTTTTAAACATATTTTAATATCCAAATATAAAGGGATAGAATTAGTCCCTGATAAAAATTCTCCTTATGTTACTTGTAGAGATATATTGAAGTATTATTCAGAAGAAGGTTTCTTTTCTTCCGAAAGTAAAATATATTTTTTAAATAAATTTATTATACATATAAAATATTAAATTATTATATATATATTTTTTTTTCTTTATAGGTAATATGATACCAAATTTTATATAGCATGATAAACATTTTTATTTCAACAAATGTGTGTTTTACGAATTTTTTTAAATCTCTTTTTTTTCTTTGATTTTTTTTTTAGTTTTAACAAAATTTTTACATATATATTATATATATACATTTATATATATATATAAGTATTTGTTTATAAGAAAATTGAAATTTATAAATATTTTAAAAATTTTTTTAAACAAAATATAATATGATTTTATAAAAATAATAATTAATATATGAAATAGTACCAAATATATTAAATGAAATGTAATTATATACCTATATAAAAATACAACGAAAAAATAGTGATATAAATTTCTTAATCTCTGAAGTATACATTTATATATATTCATAAGATAATTTATATATATTTACTAATTAAATTCTAATTTTTAAAAAAGGATATTAAAAAAAAAAAAATAAATAAATAAAATAATAATAAAATTTAACTATAATTAATATTAGCATAAATATTTTAATTTATTATTTTTTTTTTCTTTTTTTCTTCTTTGCACTTAAATGTGTTTAAAAAAAAAAAAAAAAAGAAATAAAAAAGAAATAAGCAAATAATAATTTTTTTATTTTTTTACAAATCAGTTAAGCTATTGATAATGGCTTGTTGGATAAGTACATCTTCATCATTAGTACTTTCTTCATTATAATATGATGGAGGATTATTATCCATACCTTGATTGCCATTTTGTTTAGTATTATTATTCTCATAATTGCTTTCATATGTACTATTATAATTTCTAGAATACTCAAAATATTCTTTTAATATATCATTTTTTGTTATATTATATGAACTCTTTTCATTTTTAGGAATATTTTTAACATTATCGTTATTATTATTATTATTATTATTATTACTACTACTACTATAATCATTTTGTTTCTTTATTAAATTTTTACTTGTAATATCATGCTTATCAACCAAATATTTATTAGATAAAGATAAATTTATATCATCTGATGAATATTTGATATCATTCTTAGTATAATCATATTCGTTAAACCTATTTATATTAATTGAGTGGTTATGCTTCTTATCAAAATATTCATCTTTGGAATTTTTGTCTTCTGATATATTTATTTTTTTTTTATATATAGAATCGCCTTTAATATACGGAATGTTGTTATTTCCAGAAATGTTATTTCCTATGTTATTATGACTATATATATAATCATTTTTTGATAACGTGTTATTACAACTTGAATAATTAATATTGTGTTTTCCCTTATTATTTTTAAATATCTCATTACTATCATTTTTAAAAACACGATTAACTTCCTTACAATCATTGGATTTTCTTTTATCATTTTCTTTTTTGTATATGTTGTTACTATCACTAATACCAATTTTATGTATACTAATATTTTTTTTATTATTATTTACAACACCATTTTTGATACTTTTCTCATTATCTAGTTCGTTATTCTTATAACTATAAAAGTAATCTTTATTAAAGTCATTTAAATTATTTTTTTGTTTATATTCTTTATAATTTACCAGTATATCATTTTTATCTATTCTACTTTTACTTTTCTCTGTATCATTTAAATTACTAGCATATATTTTATTGAGAGAAATTACATTTTTAGTATCTAAGTAATTTTTATTATATGAAGTATTATTGTTATATAAATTATTAGATATATCATTTGTTTTATTATAACCTGAAAAAAATAATTCGTCACTCGTATTATGAATTAAATTATAATTTTTATTTTTATCTTTATTATTAATCAAAATATTATTATTATTACTATCATCAATCAAAATAGTATTAATATTACTATTATTGTTATTATATATATATATGTCTTTATCCGAAGAATTTTTTTTTTTATCACTTGATACTTTAAATTCATAGAAAGAATTAAAAATACATGGTGATTCATTTTTTGTAATTGTTTTATTTTTTTTGTCATTAAAATAGTCAACATTATTTTTATTATTAGATGCTTCTGTATGCGGTACTCTTACGAAACCACTATTATTATTATTGTTATTATTATTATAAATAAAACTATTTTCAGAATGATAATTTTGCATTTTATTATAAAAGGAATTGTTATCTTCTGGTATTTTTTCTCTATCTTCATAGCTTTTATTATTATGTTTATTAAAATTAATGCATTTCATATTATTTACTGAAAAATTTTGAGTATTTCCATTTTTACTGTTGCTAATATTATCATTAAGATGCAAGCCTTTCATATTTTCACTTATTTGCGCTTTCTTATAATTTTTTTTTAAATTATTTTTTTTTATTATCGAATCATAATACTTATTCTCTGTGTTAATTTTATAATTTTTATCAACTGTTATACTTGAATTATTGTCTATATCAATTAATGTATTATTAATTGTATAGCTATTTAAATTACTGGAAGTATTATTTTCCATGAAACTATTTACTTTGTTCTTTTCTTTATTCGTTATAATATCTATGTTATCTGGGGAATTGTTGTAAGCAGAATTTTCGTATTTATCATAATGTTGAAGCCTTCTTAACTCATTTTTTTCATTATAATTAGTTTTATTCATGTATAAAAATTTTGAATCATTTTTCAAATATATATTTTTATTATCACTCATTTCTGCTATTTCTTCATTCAACATGCATTTTTTAGAAGATCTTAAGTAATATTTATTATTATTAATAATTTTATTATTTACTTTTTCTAAAATATTATTCACTCCTTTATTTTTACTTTCCTTGTAATTATATTTCAAATCATTGTTAATCAATTTACCATGTTTTTTACTGTTTTTATTTTCTAACTTTTCTGTTTTATAAAGTTTTTCTATATTTTTATTTTTTTTATCATTTTTTTCTTTTAAATTAAAGAAAAAATCTTTTTCATTTTTATGAAATTCACTACTTATATCATTATAACTTTCTACGTTAATCTCATTTTTATATTTCGATTTTATTTTCTCATTTTCTGTATTATTAATTTCTATACTTTTATTTGTATTTCCATCTTTATTATTATTTACTTTATTTAATTTTTCGTTTCCTGCACTATTTTTCAATGATTTGTATTTTTCATCATATATATAATTTATACTTTCAGGATAAAAATAACTAATACCTTCTGGTTTTCTTATAGGCGTATTACTTAAGCTTTCGTAACTATTTATATTACTATTAAAAATCATTACATCATCATAATTTTGAAATTTTGAATTTTTTGAATTATCTTTATTCATATTTTTTACATATGTATAATTCTCTTTTTCTAATTCTACTGATTGAATAGAATTACTTGGTTCAACATTGTAATTCTTTGTGTTATTTGAAATTTTTTCATTTTTTAATTTTTTTTTATCAGATACTAAATTTTCGCTATTCATAATCAACAAATTTTCTCCTTCTTTTTTATAAGAAATTACATCATTTTTAAAACTCGAATTCTTATTTTGAAAAGAATCCGAATTTCTTAGTATACTTACACTTTTATCGTCATCAGAACTTATAACAATGTTATTTTCTTCATTAAAATGATTATTATCATCATTAAATGAATTTGACTTGCTCCTTATATTTCTGAAATTGTAATCTACACAATAAGGATTTAAGACATTATCTTCTAAAAGACATTCAACGTAAGTATTATCAGGTTTTCTAATATTATCGTCATTTTTTTTACTATAGCTTTCATTTAAATCCTTATAACTATCTCTTGTATCAGTGATATTATTAAAATTATTTTTTTCTTGAGTATCATTACTTAGAATGTTTCCGTTTAATGATTCATTTAATTTCAAAGCGTATAAATAATCAGATTCAACTTGAGAAAAAAAAAAAATTTATATATTTAATAAAAAATATATAAATATAAATATATATATATATATATTTGTGATTTTAAAATTAATACTAACTAATAAAGTAATATTTATTTTAAAATATACATTTATATGAAAAATTCTTTTTTTTTTTTTTTTTAAATAAACATACCTTGACTTAAATTCTCTTCTTTTATTAAATCTCCTTTTTCATCATAATTATCTTTAGTTTTTGATTTTTCATTATCTTTATTTTCTTGATTTTCTAATTCCTTTTTAAGTCTTTCTTCATAAGCTTTTCTATGTTTACTTACATAAAAATTTAAATCGGATGAATTCATATTTTTATTTTTAAATAAAAATGGTTTTGAATTGTTTTTCTGAATATTAATATAAGAAAATAAAAGGATAATTTTATCCTTAATAAGTATATATCTTTTATTCAAGAGAAAAAAAAAATTGAGATATTTATATGAATAAATGTACTTTTCTAATATAAAAATTTATTAATAGTTTATAAATTATTTTTAAACATAAAAAAAAAAACGCATGCAAAAAATATAGAATAACAAAAAAACAGAACAATACAGAAATAAAAAAAATTGTTTTTATATGTAGGATTCAAAAATCAGTTCAAAATATTTAAATAATTTTTTATATTAAGAAGTTATATGTAACTAGAAAATTTAAGTCATAAAAATTTATATTTTAATTATTATATGAAATAAAAAAAAATAAATATAAAAAAAATAATAATAATAATAAATAAAATTAATATAAAATAAAGTAAAAAATGACACTCCCTAAATATATGCTATTGAAGAATGTTAAAAAATTTATATATTTTTTGAAGATTAGATATATAGAGAGTTTTAAAAAAAAAAAAAAAAAACAGAAAATAGTTCTCTAAATATAAAAGAGTAATAAACTATAAAATGAATACAAATATATAGCATATATTTAAATTTTTTTTTTTTTTGAGAAAATATAAATAATTTCATTAATACAATATATCTTATTATTTTAATAGAGTATTGTAAAAGAAATTTCTTATAAATAAGCTACATAAAATATATCACATTTAAAATATAATTTTTTTAAAGTTATTACTCTTTTTATTTTAATTTTTTTATTTATTTATTTTTTTTTATTTATATTATTCCATTTTTTCTTCTTCCTTTTTTCTTTTTTTCATATTTTTCTCTTCTTTTTCCTTGTCAATCACTGTTTTTTTTTCTCATATATAAAATTTTTTTTTTTCTTCTTCCAGCTAATATATTAAAGCAGTGCACACATACAAAAAAAAAAAAAAAAAAAGAGTACTAAATGAAAATAGATCTGTTAATAAATGATCATAAAATATATATGAAAATAGAAAATAAAAAAAATTCAAGATTTCTTTTTGTACTAGTAAAATAAGAATTCAAAATATTTAATATATATATATGTATTTTCTAATAATTTATCATTTATAACTAATGACTTAATGAAAAAAGTGCACACAATTTCATTGATATTCCTAATTTTGAAGTAAATATTTGTAACAAGTATTTATTATAATATATATATATATATATAATATTTGAAAATATATATATGTCCTTATAAAATTATAAATTTGTATATTCTTAACTTTTTTTATTTTATAATTTTTCTTTATATTTCCATATAGAAAAATTGATTTTTACTACTTTAAGATTAAAAAATTTTATTACAAAGATAAAAAAAGGTTTAAAAGTTATTACTGAACTACATTTGCAAAAAAAAAAAAAAATTTGAGAACTTTTTCTATTTACTTATAGTTTTATTATAAATTTTTAATTTGAATAAATATAGTAAAAATTTTCTTTAATTGTTATAAAATTATGCCTAATTATACTTTATACTTAAAGAACTATTCTTGATATATTAAATAAGAAACAACATCTTATTTATACACGTTTTAAATATGTAATAATATATTTTGGGGGATTATATATTATTTATTATTATAAATAATTAATTATTAATAATTTGTAGGGAAACTCAAAAATATTTTTAAGGAAAATTTTCAGTAAAGAATTATTCCTTTTTTCTATATTTTTACTCTGAAATTCTTTAATCAAATTAAAATTGGAAAAAAATATATAAAAATATATTAAGATAGAGTACGTTTTTATTTTAAAAAAAAAAAAAAACATACACTTTATATATAAAAAAAAAATATATTTTAAGGAAATATAAAATCGAAAAAAAACATGCATATTTAATGACTTCAAAATTTGTAGAAAACCTAAATATGAATAAAATAAAATTAAATATTTTATTTTATTTTATTCTATTCCTTTTTTTTTTTTTAAATTTGTTCATTAGCATTTTTAAATTAAAAAATAAATAAATAAATAATTTAAGTTTTAGAGTTATTTTATTTTTTGAAAGCAAACAAATAATTGAAAAGACAAATTATATTTATTTATTTTTTTTAATATTTTACTATTTTATTCTAATAAATGAAAATTTTAAGCATAATTAAAGCATTACATAGTTTTTTCTTAATTTTATTTTAAATGAATTAATGTATATATTTATTATTGTTTTATTTTATTTTTTTTATAATTTTTTTTTAATATCTTCTTTTTTTTTAGAATTTATTCTATAATTTTTATTTTTATTTTATGTATGTTACGACATATATATATATCTTTACTTCTTTTTTCTTCAAAAATGAAAGAGAAGTATATAAACATAACTAAATATGGTATTTTAAAAGTATCACAAAATTTTGCAAAAATATGTAAAAAATACTTATCATCTCAAAGTGACATTAAAAATAAAAAATTTTCGTATTTAAATTTTAATAAAAAATATGGGACATTTTATCACGATCTTGATTTTATGAAACGTATTTTATCAAATAATAATGAAAACAAACAATTAAATGAAATTAAAAATAAGAATGGGAAATTTATTACTATTATATTAAATAATACTTTAGATAAATATGCAAGTAAAATAATTACTAACTCAGATATTTTGATTTGTGCTGATGGTGGAGCAAATAGGCTATATAATTTTTGTTTAAAATTAGAAAAGGAGAACTTTGTGAATAAGAAACATGATTTAAAAAATAGGAATGAAGAAAACATTAAATTAAAAATAGAAACAAATAAAAATGAAAATGTTGAAAATATTAATATAGAAGATTTCTCTATAGAAAGTATGAGTAATTTAGATATTAATATATCAGAGATAGAAAAAAAAAATATTTTACATAAAAAAATAAAAGAAAAAAGCAATGATAAAAATTTGAAAAATAAAGGAGAATATACGGACGAAAATATTTCTCATGACAAGTTGGTTAATATATTTGCTATACCAGTAAAGAGAAATAAAAATGATTTAAATTCTCCTCTTAAAATTTTACCAGATTTAGTATGTGGTGATTTTGATAGTATAAAATCAGAAGTTTATAATTATTATAGAAGTAAATCAGTTTTATTTGAGAAATGTAAAGATCAGGTTAGTACCGACTTAGATAAATGTATAGATAAAATAAAAAGGTATATTAAAGAAAATGATAAAATAATAGTGTTGGGAGCAACAGGAAACAGGTTTGATCATACCTGCGCAAATATCTCATCTCTGTATAAAAATAATTCTTTAAATAATGTATATTTAATAGGTGAAAATAATTTCTTATTTTTATTAAGAGAAGGAAATCATAATATAAATATAAATTTAAATATTTTTGAAAAAATATGTGGAATTTTGCCAATTGGTAAGAAATGTCAAGTTAAAACAGAAGGATTAAAATATGAATTAGATTATAAATATTTAAGTTTCGACACTTTAATAAGCTCATCAAATGAAGTTGTTCAAAATGAAATAAAAATTTTTAATGATTCTCCTGTTATATGGTATTCTCAATTAAAAGACATTTGATTTTTTTTATAATGAATTAAAAATGAAACACCTAAAAATATTTTTTTTTTTTTTTTGTAATAAATGATATATTTTTTTGTCTAATTAAAACACATTAATATATATAATTGAAAATAGTTTTATTTAATGAATATAAAAAATCATTAAAACTATATAAAATAAATTATTAATGTATTTTATTCAAAACAAATAAATACAATAACAAAAAAAAAAAAAAAAAAAAAAAAAAAAAAAAAAAAAAAAAAAAAAAAAAAAAAAAAAAATAATAAATAAATAAAAAAGAAAATATGAGAAAAATAAAATAAAATTAAACAAAGTAAAATATAAAAAGTTAATTAAAAAAAAAAAAAAAGAGAATAATATTTATAATATATAAAAAGATTTAAAAAAAGATAAAAATATCAATTCATACTAATTAAAATTTATTTTAATTCAATACAAATGAAAGATTAAAAGTATATTAAAAAAAAAAAAAAAAAAATGAGATTATATATATATATATATATATTATAAAAATGGAATATCTGTATATACCTCATTTTTATTTTTTGCTTTATTTTTTACTTTCTTTGTTTCAAAAGTCTGTTCAAAATTTGAATCTTCACTATAATTGTATATATATTTTTTTTTTTTGTCACAATGAAACATTTGATCACCTGAATCAATATCATTTGGTAGGTTTTTTATATTACAATTTTCTGAAGTTTTAATAAAGATATCAATTGTAAATGGATATATATTAACTTCTTTTTTATGAGGAATATCTAATGATAATAATGCATTAGATACTTCAATATGAAAAGTAGAACTATCAGGAATAAAAACTTTTTCTTTTGATGTATCTTTTTTGCTTTTGCATATAAAATATAGATTATTTAAAGTATTTTTATCTATATATTTTTTAGGTATAATGTCAGTTTCTATAGTATGTAATAAAATACTATGTCTTCTTATTAATAAAGATAGTAATTTAGTTGATTGAGTTTTTCTAAAAGCATGATATATTAAATTTATATAAACTGGCAAAAAATGAAAAATACATTCAAAACTTAAAAAACTTGTAATTGCTATAGGCATCCATAAGATACCTCTTATATCAATACCATAATTTTTTATACTTTCTTTCAAATGTATAAATAATTTATCTAATTCTTCAAAATAATCTAACTTCCCTGCTGCAATAACTGCATATGCACATAAATATTTATTAATTACATATTTATTTTTTTTTATTACTTGTTTATTTATTAATAAATTATCTTTTTTGTTACTTATATATATGTTATTATTGTTACTACTACTCTTTAATAAATTATTTGAATATTTTTTTACATCTTTTAAATCTAACTCTTTTAGATGTCTATTAATATCAAATTTTTTCTCTCTTTCTTCTATGTAGCTATTTATTTTTTTATATGACATTTTTAGCAAATCTATATCACGTATTCTAACTTTTGAAAAAGCATAAATTGTTTTAATTATATCAATGGAAGAATATTTCTTAAAATTTAATTTAATGTGATCACAAATAGTTTCATAAAAACTGACATCTTCTAACGATGCATCAGCATATGTATTTACAATTATAGTAATTTCATTTGGTGTATAAATATTTATATTATTTTGAACATATTTTGCTAGCATAAACATGCAGAATTCATCAATATATTTACATGTACCAATTGTGAATATAAAATTTGTTACTAAATAATGATGAATTAATTCTAGATTTTCACATATTAAATCAGAGTGAGCATATAATATATTGTTATCTATATGACTAAATACATATTTCATTATATAAATTAACAATATTTTTGATATTATAGAATTTTTTATAGTAAGTAAATTACTCTTAATATATAGATAATTTTGTTTACTTAATTGAAAATTATTACTCTCATAAACTAAAGAATTTTTATTTTCTTCATTTGATTTTCCATTTCCATGTAAATAACCACCTGTATCCTCTTTAATACTAAATGTTTCATTATTTACTTCATTTATTATTTCATTATAATGGGAATCATTTTTACTTTCTTTATTTTCTTTTCTCTTTTTCTCATTTATATGATCATCTATGATATATTTATTAATATCATCATCTAGATTTATTTGATAATTCCATTTATTGTTATCACTAATTACATTAGAAGAATGATCTTCATTATAAATATTTTCGTCACTTTCATTTGATTGATTATTTTTATTACTTATTTTATTAATAATATTAATATAATTTGATAATCTGTTAATAATATTTATATAGACTTCTCTATTTTTAATTTCGTTAACACACATTAACAAAAGATAATCATATAAATACAAAAAGGAAATAGTATTTATTTTTGAATATATAGATTTGTATACATTGTTAAAAATATCAATATATGTTTTTTTATTTATATATTCTTTATTTTTATGTATAATTTCAGAATTAGAAGTATTTTTACTTTGTTTATCTATACAAAATGATTTGTTATTATGATGTAACACTGTTAATGTAATTAATAAATTATTTATTTCCTGAGAATTTAAAATTTTATAATTTATTCTTTTAATAATATCAATAAAAACACTGTTATTGTTTTTATGAATATAATTAAAAAAAATATTAAAACTATAATTGTACTCGGGATAATTATTATTTATATTGATATACATAATAGGAAATGCCATAAAATAATTCATATAATTTTTATTAACATTTTTCTCTTTATAATTCCATATATCACATTTTTTCATTTTTGAAATAAATTTATATAAGTTATTTTCAAGAAAAAATTTTAAGCATACATTATCTTCTTTGTTTTTTATAATTTCCTCTTTATTTATTTTTGCTTTTTCTATATTATGAATGTAATAAATATTATTTATATTTTTATATTCATTGTTATTATTTAACTTATTGTTTTCATTTATACTATTTTTTAAGTTAAAAAAATGTATTAATGGTGTTGTATTTGCTATATACTTGGCGATTTTAAAACATTCTATTACTTCATTTCTTGAACATTTGTTCCTTAAATTACTATTAATTAAATACTCATAATCGTCAAATATATCATTCAAATTTTCTTTGTTATAAAACAAGTAGAACTTTTTTAAATCTTCTTTATTTTTAATATTTCTAATATCATTATATTTTTCATCTACTTTAGAGCAACCTATATTAAATGAATAATGTTTGACATTTTTGTATATATATTTATTGTTATTCCTTATGCTTTTACTTCTTATCATCTTTTAATTTCAATGAAAAAGAGAGAAAAAAAAGGAATACAACATACGCATATATATATTATATAATATTGAATTTTTTTTAAAATAAATATATATATAATTTGACAACAATTAAAATATATCTCATTAAAAAATTAAAAATATATGTATATTTATATATAAATTTTACGTATAAATTTTAATTAATTCAAAAATAAAAAATAAAAAATTAAAATAATATAAATGTAAAAATTTCTTATTCAAACAAATTCAAAAAAAAAAAAAAAAATTTATAATTTTATTATTATTTTATTTTTTTTTTCATAATAATAATATAAAACGCTCTTATTTACAGAATAAAGTTTTCTAAAAAAAATTATAAGAAATATAAATAAAAATATGCATATACCTATGTTAAATTTGTTTATAAAAAATTTTAAAAAAAAATTTATATAATAAAAAAAATTATTTAAAAGCCAAAAATTCCAAAAATTTTAAGAAAATATGAATATATAAATAATAAATTATTGCATAAATTTTCCTTTTATACTTACAGTAAAAACAAATCTATGTAAAATTATTAAAATTTGGTTTAAACTTGAACTATTTAATTTTATTTTATCTCAATGTTTTAATTTTAATTTATTTTTCACATATTATGCATTGACTAATGGATCAGAAAATTTTGCATAAAGCATTTTATTGTAAAAATACATTTTTTTTTTTTTAAAATTTGTAATATTATTCGTTTATCTGTTTACATATATGTTTTGATTTTAAGTTTTTTTCTATTACAATTGTTTTAATTTTTTTTCATTTTACATTAATGTCGACTAAATTATTTGTATCTATATACAATAATGGACACTAAAATAAAATGCAACATAAAAATAACAAATAATTCAAATGAAAATAAAAATAAGAAAAGGAAAATATTAAATATTTTTGATAATTTATATAAAAATGATGAAGAAGATGAAAATAAAATAGAAAAAATTCAAAAGATAAAAAGTATAAAAAATGGCCAAATATTTGTTGACCCACTTAGAGAAAAATTGAATGATTCAAAAGATATGTTAAGTTTAAATTTTATAAGTAATTTAGAAAAAAAATTAAGTCGAATAAATAATAAAAAAAAAATTATATATTTAAATTTTCCAAAAAATGATAGTTGCTCAGATTCTTCTAATGAAGATATCTCAAAAGAAAATATATCAGATGTAGAAATATCAGATATTACTAATTTAATTATCAAAAATAATAATGATTATAATAATAATACCAATAATAAAAATGAATCAATAAATAATAAATTAGAATTGAAAAAAAAGAATGATATAATTCAACTAAATGAATATAATTTAAATAAAGAAACAATAGAAGATAATAACGGAAATTCTGAATTTACAAAAAAAAAAGATAATATATGTAATAATGATTTTAATACACTAAATTCTGATTATAATACAAATGATAATGAGAAAAATAGTAATAATAATATTATGATAAATAGTGATAAGAGCATGATATATGATCATAATATAACGGAAAAAAATCTAACATTTAAAAGAAAAGCACTGTTAGATAAATTTAATAAAAATGAAAAAGAAATGATATTAAAAAATGAATTAAATTTATATCAAGATTTTAAAGAACATAATATTCAAATAGAAAACTATGGAAAATATATATTAAGTAAAATGGGATATAACGAAGATATATATAACAAATATATTAATAAATATTATAATGAGTATAGTAATAATAATTATTTTGATAAAATTTATGAATATTTTCAGTCAAGAGAATTTCGTTTTACTGGTATAGGAGCAGAAGAAGAAATGAAAGAAAATATGGAAAAAATAAAAGAAGAAAAATATGATGATGAAATAAAAGATAAAGAAAAAGAAAAAACAAAAGATATAGAAAAAAAAAAAGAAAAAAATATATATAGTAATAATTTTAAAAATGGTAAAAGTAGTCACCTAGAAGAAAGAGATAATTGGAATAGAAATATTGTAAATAATAATAATAAAAATGAAAAAAAAGGTAATATCATAGAAAAGACTAGAAAAAATAAAATGGAAGAAAAAAAAACTAGCAGTTATAATAACAATTTTTTTGAGGGGCTAATAGTGAAAATAAATCTAAAAACCCATGAATTTTACAAAAGGAAAGGAATTATAATATATAAAAAAGAAAAAAAAGATAATAATAAATGTTACTATGGTTTGTTATTATTTAAAAATTTTAAATATATTATTCCATACAAAAAAATAATTAAAGAAAAAATAAAAGAATTTAAAAATGGAAAACAAGACAATTATAAATATTTTTGGTCAATAATTCTTAAAGATTTAACTAAAAATAAAGAATTAAGCATAGATAGTATAGATAACAAAGAAAGAAAAGAAAAAAATAAAGAATTTGAAATTAGTGAAGTAAATTCAAAGTATTTAGAAACAAGTATAAATGATAACTGCTTGAAATGCAAAGTAGTAAATAAAAACCTAAATCATCCAATAAAAAAAATTTCTTTATATAAAGAAACAGTAGAGTTAAAGAAAATAAAAATGAACTATGCATATATTCAGTTTAGAAAAAAATACATTTTAAAAGTTTCTTTAGATGATATTTGTCAATATATAAATCACATATAAATCTTTTACATTAATATCATCATATATATATATTTTGTTTTATTCATTTTGAATTAAATATATATATTTTATTATTTTATATCCTATCACTTTTCTATATTTTTTTTTTATCTTATGTTTTATTTTTTAATTTTTTATTCATTTCCTTATTCTTCCATTTAATGAAAATATTTTTTATAGATGTATTTTCATTATCCAATTTTTTGTTTTAAAGTAGTAAATAAATTTTTTAATTTTTGATCAAATTTTGAAAAAATAAGAAATTTATTTCTTTTCTTTTATTTTATTTATTTATTTTTTTTTTTTTTTTTTGTTATTCTCTTATCCTTTTAACTCACACAGATGAATTAATACATATATATTTTATGAAAATATAAATTTGAAAATTAAAATATTTTTATTAACAAAACATTTTAAAATTTATTTATTTTTGATGATAGACATAATAACTATTTGTTTGTTAAATTTTCAATAAAACAAAAATTGGAGTTAATAATATAGCTCCATTTATTTCGTTCTCACTATTAGATAAATTTGATTAGTGCTTGTCTTATTTTATGCAATTAACAAATTACTGGCAATAGATAAACTTTCTATAATTGAATGGTTTTTCTTTTTTTTAAAAAAAATACATAGATATATATATATTTTAATAATTTATATTTTAAAAATTAAGAATATTCTTAATACTAAAAAATATGTGATATGTGTAACAAAATATTCAAAAATAAGAAATATTTGTTCTTTTATAATTTAGTTAAAATTTTAATGAAGAAAAAAAGAAAATTACGAAAAATAATTCAAAATATTTGAAGCTTTTGTAAAATAAATAGTAAAAAAAAAAAAAAACGGAATGGCATAATATAAAACAAGGTATTATTAAAAAAATAAAAAGATTAAGATAAAATAAATAAATGTAATAAAACAAAATAAAAATCATTATAAAATTAAAAATTAAGAAAATAAAGTACCAAAAAAAAAAAAAAATAAAATAAAATAGCATTTAGAAGATGTATAATTTAAATAAACTATTAACTTATTAAAAAAATTTCTTTTTAATTAATGCAAAGATGATTCGGTAAAATTTTCAAAAAACAAAAAAAAAAAAAAATAAAATAATATAAAAAAATATAAACATATATATGTAAACAAAAAAAAGAACATATTTTTCCTTTTACTATATATATATATATATTTATTTATTTATTTATTCATGTATTAATTAAAAAACAGATAGCACACATATTTTAATTTAGAATAAAATAATATTTATATATGTTCGGTAGGTCTTATGAAAATTTCTTTATTTTTTTGATTGTTAATAAGTATTCTCTTTCAAAAAAAACATTTTTTCATTTTTAATAATTTTTTTTCAATTTTCATTCTGTTCAAAATTAAAGGTAATTTTTGAAAAGTCATTTGTCTTCCTTGTTGTATATACCATTCTACATCATCATAATTAGATACACTTATTAATTTAAAATGTTTTAAATATAACCTTTTCGGATGCAGTGTTATATCTCCATTATAATTCTATAAAAAAAAAAAAAAAAAAATGTACATATATATATAGTAATGTACTTTTATGTTTTTTATTAATATAAAAATATTCAATAAGAATTTTTATAAAAACTAAATAATTTTTTATATTACTTGCATAGCTATTGAACCAGCATTTAATCCTCTAATTGTTGGTGATAGATCTAATAATGCCATTAATCTTAAAATATATCTCATATTTTCTTTGAATAATATTTCCATACATGACATTAAAAAACCAGCTCTCCAATTTCCATAGTTCCCTCTCCATTTGACTGGTTTACCAGCTTCTCCATGAATTCTTACCCCAGTAAAAGGAAATACATGAGGATTTACTTGTGAAACAATTCTATAATTGACAGATAATATTTGATTTAAATTACGGGCTGGTATATCACTTTTTAATGATCCATCATGAAAATACATATTTTTAAATTGAACACTATTTATTATTGTATATTCTTCATTTAATAAATCTATATTTTTATATTCATTAAAATCAATAAATTCATTATGTCTTTTTTTTTTTTCATAATTTTTCTTCTTTATTATATTTTCATTACTGAAATGATTCTTAAGTTCTCTTTTATTTTCCTCTAAATTGATGTCACCTTTTTTTTCATATGCATCTTCACAATTTTCAATTCCTAATATTTTTTTTCTTGAAAATTCATTCATAGATATTTTATTGTATTCCTCCTTTTTGTCTTTCATTATCATAGAGTTTTTGGAATCATTCGTGAACAAATCTGAGCTATCAGAAGTATTTTTAACTTTTTTTACATTTTTTGTATTGGTGATTTCATTTTTCATGTAGTTATTTGAATTATTTATATTT
This sequence comes from Plasmodium relictum, assembly GCF_900005765.1. NCBI lineage: Eukaryota > Apicomplexa > Aconoidasida > Haemosporida > Plasmodiidae > Plasmodium > Plasmodium relictum. The sequence continues at coordinate 820,129 of NC_041685.1, read as the reverse complement.
TTAATTTGATCAGCACTCTGAGAATTTAATTTATCTATTCTTCCCTTTAATTTATCTTCTTTATTTTTATACACATAGTCTTCATTTGATTTATTGAATTTATTTCTTATATTATTTTTCATTGAAACATTTTTACTAAAATTATTTTTCTCTTTTATATATGTATCAACATCTCCACAACATGAATCTTTTTTTTCATATATTACAGTACAACTATTTTGTGTATCATTAGGAATAAAATAATTATCATAACTACTATTTCTTATATTAGCTGAATCAACTTTATTTAAATTATTCTCTTTTTTTTCATATTTTATATTGATGCTTCCTGTTTTTATATTTGGAAATTCATCATCTTCTTTTAATGGAATTTCATTATCACATGTATTATTACTAGAGCTATTTAATATTAATTTTGAATTACTTATTTGATTTATTGACATAAAGCGATAAACATTTTCTTTATTATATTTTTTTTCTAACAATTTAAATGGTTGCAATAAATAAGGGAATGAACAACTAGCCAATACAGCTGTATATATTAAAACATTAGGAGAATTCATATAATTTAATACAATATGGCCATCTTCATCGCAACTGAAAGTGTTATTTTCGCATTCAGCCCTAGTAACAGTAATGTTTAATACTAAATTAGTTTTAATAAATGCTTCTAGAAATGTCATATCACCATATAAATTATATATAATTTTTATAATCTTATCAATATCATAGAAATTACCTTTTTTATAAATATTAAAAAAGGAGTAAAACCAATTTTCTGAAGAAAAACATGAAACAATATTATAAATAAATTCAATATTAAATTCCTCTAATAATTCTTTATTTGTTCTTGAACATATCCATGCTGCAATTATACTTCCAGCTGAAGTTCCACATATAATTTGAGGCATGATGTTATCTTCAAAATTTTTCACAAAATCATTTTCTCTATTACTCAAAAAATTATCTTTCTTATTATTTTTTATGAAAGTATCTTCCTTAATTTTTTTCTCAGAACTATTTCCATTTTTTATTTCATTAATCTCATTGAAACTGTTTTTAATTATATTACTTTTTATTTTGCATTCATTTTGTTGAGTATTTTCAGTATTATTACTCTCTCCTAAGTTTAGTTCATCATTATGAAAAAACTTCAATTTCTTATATGTAGAAGAAGGATTATTACGATTAAATGTAAGATTATAATTTTTTTCTTTTTTATTCTTCCTTTTTTTTTCCTTTAAAAATAAATTGCCCATTTTTAAGTCACTTTTCACATCAATATTCTTATTTTTGTTTGAATTATTTTTTCTTTTAAGGGATATATTTTTTTTTTTTTTTTTTGAAATATTTTCTTTTTTCATACTTGTTTTAATAAAATCATTAAAGTAATCTATATTAATAGAGGCCTTTAAGAAAGTTTCTAAAACACCAAAATGGTGTAATCCTAAAATGGCACCACCACTTAGAAATAAAGCTGTGTTCCCCCACTGCCGAAAAATTTCTTTAAAATACTTTTTAATTAATAAATATTCATCTGAATATAGATAATTATAGTTTTTTTCTTTTTGTTCTTTTACATAATTTTCTATATAATTTAACCCGTTTAATATATTATTAATAAAATTTGTGACTATTATATGTGGGGTAGAATATGTTTTACAATAATATTTTTCTTGAAACACTGCCTTTATTCGAGGGGATGTAGCGATTTTAATGTCTTCAAGGAGAAGTAAAATGTCATTATTTAATAAATTATTTTTTATACTTTCTGATGTCTTTTTTAATAAGTTTACATCATAAATATTTATATAATCATCATTTTCATTTATATGTACAATTTTTCCTGTTAGAACATCCATTCGATATGCATATTTTATATAATCGTAATAATTATTGCAAGTCCCCATTAAACTTTCAATCTTTAAAATACTTTCATTTTTCTCATAAAATATTTCATCTTTATTTTCTTTCAAATGGTCTTTTTTTTTTACATATCTACAAAAATCCTTATACTTGGTCACTACAAAAAAGGATATGTTTTCAAAAAAATATATAAAACATCTAATAAATAAATATATGAAAGCATTTAAAGAAAATGCAATCATTAATATTATAAATATTGGTAATTTTAAGAAATAATGGGCACTGAATTTTTCGAAATTCAAGTTTTTTTTTTTTTTTTTTCTATTTTTCTTTTTTAAAGAATCTAAACTAAATTCCGGTGTTTTCATCGTATATTATCATGTATGTAAACTTAATTTAATTATGATAATTTTTTAAAATGAAAAAGAAATTTAATATAAAGAAAAAAGGGAAAGTAATTTATTTTTATTTGAATACTATAAATTTTACATATAATTGAATGATCAATAAAATTAACAAAAAAAAAAAAAAAAATAAATAACTTAATAAAAATGAAAAAAAAAAAAAGAACATTGATGTATTTAATGAAAATAAATATAACTCATTTTCATAAATATTTCTGTATGTTGATAAAAAATTTGTTATATCATGTATTGCTTTATTTATAAACATTTAAACAGAAATATTTTTAAAATTATACAACATATCTTTATTATATATATATATATATAATACATTTTGCTTTTGCAACACTTGAAAAATCTATAATATTAATAACAAAAAAGTGAAGTGAAAAAAAATTTTTTTTGGAAATTAATAAAAAAAAAAAAAGAATAAAAAGAAACAAAATTTTAAAGTTTTTCAAAATTCTGCGAAAATTAAATATTTTCACACATTGGATATAAGCGGAGAAGAAAAATAATGTTTAAAAAAGAATTAATATTATAAAAAATGTGAATAATAAATAATATTTATTAAATAAAAAGAAATCTTATTAAAATAAAAAAAAAAAATAATGGTGTAATGAATATTAATAAGGATATGATAAGAAATTTGATAAATTTTAACTAATAGACACTTTTTCAATAACATAAAATAAAAAATAATAATAACTTTTAAAAAATTTAAATATTAATATTGAATTTTAAATTTATTTTACAATTTTGCAGTATAATATGGTATATAAATAGAGTAAAAATATTATGTAATACAAACGATAAAATTTTTTTTTTATTTAAATTTTAATTTCTTATTACTTTTTATTTGAAATATTTTCAATGGTAATTTAATTTTTCGTAACAATAAAAAGAAAAGACGAAAAAATATGTCGATATTATTATTACATTAGTTCGAATTTAAAAATATATATTTTTTATATAAGTGATATAAATTATTTTGTAAATTTTCTCATTTTTTAATATTTTAATTTATTTTAGTTCAATTAAAATTAAATTTTTATAAAAAATTTTGCAGTAATTTTTAAAATTTCCCTTATATTTTTTAAATGCTATAAATATTTTTTACTTCTTTATAAATACCGTGTTTTTAAATCAAAAAACGTTGTTATTAAATTATTATATATATATATATATATATGTATTTTTTTTTTTAATTTTAAAAGGAAAATAATATGATAAAAAAACGCTTTAAAGAATATCGTATCAAGGAAGTATTTTAGTTAAATTATTACTCACTTATTATTCATTCTGGATTATTTTATAATTGTACTATTAAAAAGTACTAATAAATATTAATTTATTTCCATTAAGAAAAGTATTTTACTTTGATTTTGTATATTTTAAATCAAACATATATTTACAAAATGTGTAGCTTGCCCATATATAGATATTAAAAAAAATGTTTATTATGTGAAATTATTCTTTATTTTAAATGTCTATTCAAATTCTAATATATGTTTTATATTCTATTAAGAACTTTAAAATATTTAGCATATTGCTTAGTGCCTTTTCTAATTTTGGTTTTAACTTATTAGAAAAAAAGAAAACTAAAACAAATTAAAAAATGACATATTTATATAAAATAATATAAATATTACTTTTCCTTTTTTACTCTCTAACAAATGATTAAGGAAATACCATTTTATATTTTCAAAATTGTATGCAAAAGAAAATTAAAATTCATCGTTAAGAATTTCAATTATTTAATTTTAAACAATTTAAATGCTACCGAAAAAAGGGAAATATCTAAAAGCTTATTAATATTATTTACTTTTTTTTTTTTTTCTTTTCGATTATTACTATATATTTTATATAGGTTTCTTATAATATGAGTATTGTTTTTGTTTTCGTAATAAATAAAAAGTATAAATGTAAATAAAAATACTAATACAAATATTTTTATTTGTAATTTTTTTAAATCTATAATTACTATAGTAATTTTAACAAAATAATTTAAAACAATTTATTAATTATAATAGAAACATAAAATGTATTAATTTAAAATTACTTTATCAACGAAGCTTATATTTTAAAAATAAAGCAACATATTTAAAAGGGGAAAGGGATGAAATAGTGCTCTATTATATTACTTATTAATTTGTAAAAACTAAAATAATTATATACAAGCATTTGATGAATAACTTCTCTAAATTTATAGCTTTAAACATATAGTTAATAAATATATACACACGAAAGCAATTTATCCCAAAAATACTTAAGTACACTTATACTGCTACATAAAATTAAAAAAAAATTATGTATATATATATATATATATATATGTATAATTTTGATTTGAAGAGATTTAGTTTTTTCTTTCTATTTAATTTTTATGAAAAGAAATATAAAAGTTACAGAAAGTAAATAAGCAAATGATACTTTTATATGAGAAAAGCAATGAACCATCTAATAGAAAAAAAAGTAATGCATTAATTCGTATATATATATAAAAGGTTCATTTGAAATTTATCAAAATTTTTTTGTTCAAAAATAAATTTTCTAATAAAAAGTTATAAAAAGTATTTTAAATTTATAATTTAATAACCCTCATGAAAATATAAATTTTTTTTCCAAGAAATAAAAAAAATTAAAATACATATATATATATGCATATCAATATTAATTATATATATATCATAAATATATATATATATATATATATATATATATATACATATATATTTTTTTTTTTTTTTTTTTTTTGTACGGCATAAATTTTTTTTTTAAATATAAAAATAAATATATTTTAAATTATTTTTTTTTTTCTTTTTTTGTTTTAAAATTTACTATAAATATATATGAATATTTTTATTTTATTTCAAAATACTTCTATTTTATAATTTTTTTTTTTTTTAATTTATATAATTATGAAAAAAAAAAAAAAATTAATTACGCACAATTAACACTGAATAGCTTTATTTTTTTCTTTATACATTTTGAATTATATTTCATAAAATAATTTTTATTTATATATTTTCTATATATATATGTATAAAAATATAAATTTTTCATTTATATAATATTTTAATAATAAAATGGAACAAATAAATATAGAGCAAATGAATACTGAAAAAGGTAAAAATGAGGGAGGAAGTTTTAAAGTTCAAGTTGATGATATTAATAACATTGACAAAGAATTTAGTGATCTACAAAAATTAAAAGTAATACGAAATTTTGAAACTATTTATTTTTTTTATTACTTTAATTAAATATGTATAAATTACTACTACATTTTCACGTAATTCGCTTTTTTTCTTCTTTTTTTTTTTTTCTTATTTTGGTATATTTCATATTCTCCTTGGGTATATTACTATATTTATTTGTACAAAATAGTGCTTCTTAATATTCTTTAGTATATTATTTGGTTTTTATTTATACTATATATTATTATTTTATTTTTTAATGACTATTTAAATTATATTTTATATATATATATATATATATATATATATATATGCGTATTTATTTATTAATTAAAATATTATTTTGTATTATTTTCTTTTTTATTTATTGAAGATGATGAATGAAGGTGCTGAGATGCAGATGAATCAAAACTCGGCTCTTGACTCTCATGAAATGGAACAAGAAGAAATAAACAACAGATCAATTTTTGTTGGAAATGTAAACGATACTAAAAATTAAATTAAGTTATTTATTTTAGTTATTTTCAATTAATAATGTGTTTTTAAATATTTATATATGTATTTAAATTTTGCTTATTTCACTAATATTTTTTATTAATTCATTTATTTTATTTATATATTTTTATCTTTTATATTTAAATAGGTTGATTATTCGACACAGCCTGAAGAGCTACAATCATTATTTTCAGAATGTGGTTTAATAAATAGAGTAACAATTTTAGTTAATAAAAATACTGGTCATTCTAAAGGGTTAAATAATTTTTTACATTTTTATTTTTTATTAATTATTTAAAGAAACATATATAGAAATTATGTGTATATTTTTTTTTAACAGATATGCATACATTGAATTTGCTGACGCATCCTCTGTTCGAACAGCCTTATCTTTATCTGAATCATTTTTCAAAAAAAGGCAAATTAAGGTATATATATATATATAAGTTCAATCATAAATGAATAATAAATTAATTTTAATATATAGTATATATATAATTAGCAATTTAAAAAACAAAAATTTTTTTTTTTTAATTGCAGGTTTGTAGTAAGAGAAGAAATATACCAGGATTTAATCGTCCTAAAATTAATGCATATAGAGGCCGAGCAATGAAAACTACTTTAAATACAAGAGGAAGGTATATATATATATAAAATCAGTTAAAAAGAAATAAATAAAATTATATTAGTCTTATTTTATAATTTTAAATTATACTAAAGAACCAAATAATATATATGTTTTTCTAAATTCTTTTTTTAGACTTAGGCAACCTACATTTAGACCCTTTTATAGAGGAAGAGGTGTTTATAAAAAAATTATTACGAATCCATATGAAAGGGCTTAAATTAGTGATACCAGCATTTATGCATAATTTTTTTTTTACTGTTTTTTTTTTTATATATATAATATTTTTACATTTTTTTTTTTTTTTTAAGTATGCAAAATCTATTTAGTACTTTAAAAAAAAATAAATAAAATAAAATAAATAAAAATAAAAAATATCACTTAATTTTAATATTTTCTATTCCATTAAAGATTTCATAAATATATGTCTAAATTTTTTTCTTTAAATATTTTTCTAGATTTGAGTTTTATAATTTAAATGCATATTCTTCTTCATTATTGTTATTAGAATTTTCTTATTTAAATACAAATATTATGCGTTGACATATTATACAGAAAATAGAAATATGCGTTATTGTTTTCAATTTTTTTTATTTATGTTTTACGTAAATGATTTTTTTTTTTTTTTTTTTTTCTACATAAATTTAAAATAACGAAAAATATATATAATATTTCATTTTGTATATGAATATGTATTCTGTGAATTTTGAAGTAATAAAATTATTTTTGCATTAATATATTTTTTTAATTATTTATTATTAAATATTACGTTTTTCCTATTTTCCTTTTTTTTTTCATTTTATTTATATATTATATTATTAAACATTAAAAGAAAAAAGGCATATTTTTATTTCTTTATATATTATATTTTTATTTATTGAAGTTATAAAAAAAAAAAAAATTTAATATTCTTTATTTTAATAAAAAAAAAGAAAAAAAAAAAAAAAAAAAAAAAAAAAAAAAAAAAAAAAAAAAAAAAAAGAAAAAAGAAAAAAGAAAAAAGAAAAAAGAAAAAAGAAAAAAGAAAAAAAAAAGAGAAAAAATTGTTTAATATTAAAAGATATTGGCTTAAATGATAAATTAATTATAAAAAATTTTAAAAATTAAAAATAAAAGTAAAAATAAGAAATAAAAAATAAAAATTAAAAATAAGAATAAGAATAAAAGTAAAAATAATATATGTTAAATTAAATAAATTTATACATATATATTTAATTTTTTTTTTTTTTTTTAATATGTCATTTGTCAATATAATTAGGTTAATGCTTTTTATTTTTTTTAAATTTTTAAACAGTTTTCATGATTTATTATTGTTTATTCAATAGCATTTCTTTAAATAACTATAATTCATTTTCTTTTTTTTTTTTTTTTTTGGCTTTAAACCAAACCTATTTTTAAATTTTTAATACTTAATATGTTTTATATAAAATTTGTCATTGATGTATTGATGAATTTAACTTTTAAATATCAAGAAGTATTTAGGCCTTACAGTAAATTTGTTTTTTAGAATAAATTTAAGTATTAGATATATTATTTTGCTTAACAAAGAAATTATTTAATTGAATATATTAAAAAAAAATAAGCATATAACTTAAAAAAAAATCTACACATCTTGGGGATTTGATATCTAAAACTATAAATGGTCATAAAAATAATAAAAAGAATTTATAAAATAACATATGCCAATACACTTTATAAAAAATACTTCTTTCCAATAAATGTGCCTTTTATTTATTTATTTTACATTTATCATATCTATATTTAAAATACAAGTTGTAAAAAGAAATTTTTTTTTATAATAATATCATAAATGAACTTTAAAAATAACAAATTTATCTTCTTCTCATATTATATATTTTTTATGTTGTATTTGAAGGAAAAATAAAATTAAAAAAATTTATAAATTATTTTCCTATAAAAAAAAAAAAAAGTGATATAATTAAATTTATAATGATTTAATAAATAAACATACATAATAGAATTTTTTTTTTATACTTTTTCAACAATTAAAAATAATTAAAAATAGGATGATAATAAAAGAACAATTTTTTAAGCATAAAGAATATTAAAATTTTTTAAATATATAGCAAAAGCAAAAAAAAAAAAAAAAGAGAAAAAGCGAAAGAAAAAAAAAAATTAATGAATACCAAAAATAGAGAAAACATATAAAAAAAACTAAAAGAATAAAATATTAAAAATTGGAGAAAATAATAAAAATTAATAGTAGAAAATATATTTATATATAAAATCTATAACATATTTACATTTTTTTTAATAATATATATATTTAGAATTTCACATTTTTTAGTCTTCATTTCAAGTGTAAAAAAAATTATGAACAATGCATTAATTAACTTAAGAAAATTATCTATTAAATACTCGCAAAATTACCAAAATAATTTTACAAGGAATATATGCAATAATTTTGGTTATAAAATCCTTTCTTTTGAAAAAAATTATTTTATAAATATTGTAAGCAATAAACTTAATAAGAATAAAGTAATTTTAGATAGTAATATATTATTTAAAAAAAATAATTTAATTAATTCCATAAAGACAATGTGTACCAATCAAGACATAAAAAATAAGTATGAGTATGTCAATGTAAATAGTGATAATTTTCTAAAAAATAAGCAGACACATGAAAAAGATGGAGTAAATGAAAAAAGTTACGATTATGATTATATAGTTATTGGAGGAGGACCTGGGGGAATGGCTTCAGCAAAAGAAGCTGCAGCAAATGGTGCAAAGGTTTTATTATTGGATTATGTTAAACCAAGCAGCCAAGGAACGAAATGGGGTATTGGAGGAACATGTGTAAATGTTGGGTGTGTTCCTAAGAAATTAATGCACTATGCAGGAAATATGGGATGTTTATTTAATTTGGACTCTAATGAATATGGATGGAAATTTGATAACTTAAGACATGATTGGAATAAATTAGTTACTACTGTGAATTCTCACATACGCTCATTGAATTTTAGCTATATGACTGGTCTAAGATCTGCTAAAGTTAAATATATAAATGGGATGGCTAAATTAAAAAGCGAAAACACAGTATCATATTACTTAAAAGGAGATCTATCAAAAGAAGAAACTGTTAGTGGGAAATATATTTTAATTGCAACTGGATGTAGACCTTACATACCAAAAGATGTCGAAGGAGCTGAAGAATTGAGCATTACATCAGATGATATTTTTTCATTAAAAAGAGAGCCAGGAAAAACATTAGTTGTTGGTGCATCTTATGTAGCTTTAGAGTGCGCAGGATTTCTTAATTCCTTAGGATATGATGTAAGTGTCTCTGTACGTTCTATAGTTTTGAGAGGTTTTGATCAGCAATGTGCAAATAAAGTTAAAAAGTACATGGAAGAGCAAGGAGTTGTATTTTTAAATGGAATTTTACCAAAAAAGTTAACAAAATATAATAATCAAATAATGGTTGAATTTAGTGATAAAACAACAGATTTCTATGACACTGTTTTATATGCTACTGGAAGAAAAGGTGATACAAAGGATTTGAATTTAGAAGGGTTAAACATAAATATAAATAAAAATAATAATAAAATTATTACAAATAATCTTAGTTGTACGAATATACCTAATATATTTGCTGTTGGAGACGTTGCTGAAAATATTCCAGAATTAGCTCCTGTAGCTATAAAAGCAGGAGAAATTTTAGCTAGACGTTTATTTAAGCAGTCTGATGAAGTGATGGATTATTCATTTATTCCAACAGCAATTTATACTCCTATTGAATATGGTTCATGTGGATATTCAGAAGAAAAAGCATATGAAATATTCGGTAAATCGAATGTGGAGGTATTTTTACAAGAATTTAATAATTTAGAAATATCAGCTGTTCATAGAAAAAAGAATTATAAATTACAGAAAGATGAATATGATACGGATATATCTAGTACCTGCTTAGCTAAATTGGTTTGTTTAAAAAATGAAGATAACGTGGTTATAGGATTCCATTATGTTGGTCCCAATGCAGGGGAAGTAACTCAAGGAATGGCATTGGCTTTAAAGTTAAAAGTTAAAAAAAAAGATTTTGATAATTGCATTGGTATACACCCAACTGATGCCGAGTCTTTTATGAACTTATATATTACTGTATCATCTGGATTATCTTATGCAGCCAAAGGTGGATGTGGTGGTGGAAAATGTGGTTAAAATATAAAGAAAAAAAAAAAAAATTTACTCTTTTTTACTATTTTTAATTAGATTATATGTTTAATAAAATAGTAACTTTCATTTTTTTTTTTTTATTACAGAATATATATATATGTTTATAAAATACTTTAATTTTTTTTATTATTTAAAAAATTTAGAGTATAATTTTTATTACATTAAAATTATATAGCTTTCACTAAAATATATGATTAAGTTTAAAAAAATTTTTTTTTTAGATATATGTTTTTAAGAAAAATTTTCAAGTAAACAAAAAATTATGTTATTAGAAATATAAAATTATTAAAACTCTCTTTTGAAATGAAAATATATTTGATTATTAGATTACTTATTCTTTCTATTAAATTTATAATAATTTTTTATGTGTCTGATTTCTTTTAAGTGATTTTATTAAAAATTATATTATTAGCATATCTTTTTTTTTTCTTATGTATCTGAAAATAAAGAATAATAAACTTTTTATTTACTCAAATGCCAAATTAAAAAAGGCATTGTATTTTAAAAAGTAATTTGTTTATAAAATTATTCTTTGAAAGCATAGTATTCTTATATTTCAGAATGATATTAAGCTATTTTAGAAATAACACTGTATATAAAATATAATGTTCTAACATAAACACTAACATAGATTTTCCATAATTAAATTAAAAATATTTTTCTATAAATAAAATTTATAATAATTTTCATGTGTGCATTGAAGAAAAGTAAAAATAATATTTTAAAAATATAGAATAAGCATGTATCATAAAAGTAAATTAAAATTATAAAAATATAGATATAATTACTATATGAAAGAAAAAAAATAAAAAAAGTGTATTATAAGAATAAATATAACTAAAAGTTAATAGAAAAAAGTAATAAAAAAGATATTTATAATATTTAGTTTTTTTTTTTTCATATTCATTCTAAATATATATATTTTTTTTTAAAATGGTCTTAATACATGCAAAATCAGTAGAAGATAATCATCAATTTTTATATGAGACAAATGTAAATGTTTTGGTTAAAAATTTAAAGGAAGATTTAGTAAATATACACAATATGAGATGCAAAATTTTGAAACTTGTAGATGCATCGTTAGAATTAGCAAATCACGGCCCTATGAGGCCAGAAGAATTAAGAGGACTATCAGAAGATGTAAAAAAAAAAATTATCTAAAACAGTTTTATATCATTTAAGATAATCAATTCTATTTTTTTTTATTTTAAATTTTCCTTTTATTACAATTTTATATGTACATTTTAAATAGAACAAAATATATATTGTTATATAATAATTTTTAAATTACACAAATATCATAATTAAATATTTTTAATTAAATTAATAAAAAGGAATTAAAAGTATCTAAATTAAATATTTATGATTGGAATGAAGCAACTAATCCTGACAAATACAATTTTAGAACTGGGATACCACCACCAAGTGATAGTGCAATAAAATTGAAGGCTATAATTGATAATATAAAAAAGGAATTATCTATTGAAAAAGTAAAAACAAAAAAGAAATATTTTAATTTATATTCGGACAGTTGCTCTCCATATATATATATTTTTATTTAGTTCTTATAATTTTTTATTTTTTTTATTTTTAATAGATTCAACAAAATGTACTAGTAAATATGGATAAATTACACGAATATTTAAATTTAATAATAGAAGCCTTGAACATTTGTTATCCTTCAATGGAAAAACTACCTACTTATGATCCAACAAGAATATTAATAGAAAAAGAAAACTTTTTTAATGATGTAAGAACAAAAAAAAAAAAAAAAAAAAGCTTAGTAATAAATAAAATATAAAATTATATAAATTTATAAAGATTATATATATACTATAACATGAAAATCATATTACAATATTGTTATTTATTTTATAATGTTTTGTCTTTTTTTTTTTTTTTTTTTTTTTTCAAGGAATTTATAATCAATGAAACTTCTTTATGGTGGGCAGGAAAGGAATTATCAGAAGAATTATATTTAAAAAATATAATAGGGAAAAATGAAAAAACAAAAATTATAGTAAAAATACAACCAAAAAAATTAGGACCACCTGTTAGAGAAATGAGAATTGATAGTGAAACTTATAAAGCCATGTTAGCTTATTACCATAAAAAGCAAAAGGAAGAAAAGGAATTCGAAGAAGATGATGACGATTCTTATTTAAATTCTGAATGGGCAAATCCATTAAGTTTACAAAAACAGCTACATGGAAATTTGAATAATATTAAATGGAAACCTTAGTATTTTAAATGTTATTTTTAATAATAAGAAAAAAATATAATATATAAAATGAGTATATATATATAATTAAATATAAATTTATAATTATATTTAACAATACAAGAAATATTAAATAAAAAAAAAAAAAAAAAAAAAACATACAAAAAACTCATAAAAACAAATAAATATTTCAATTTAAAAAAATAGACATACTATTTTCTTGGTGATTAATATAAATTATAAAAAATATATTTAAATTCATGAGCCTATACACTATCTTTTCTTTTCTTTTTTTTTTTGATTTTAAAAAGATAGAAGTGTTTTTAATTTTCTTTATTTTTTATATGTAAATTGAGCAATTTAATAAGAAAGCAAGATTGTTTATATGCCAAAGAATTCATGCAAATAAAAATTACTAGTGAATAAAATTATAAAAATATTAAAATTATAAAAAGTACACATTCAAGAATATTTAGTGCAATGAAATTTTTCCAAAAAAAATTATAGAAAAGCAAAATATTTAAATCATGCGTGACTATATTGTGATTATTTATTTTTAATATTTTATGATTTTCTTTAAAAAAGAAGAGTTATATAAGAAAGATATTTAAAGTACGTTTACATATAAAAAATAACGAATTTTTTTTTTTTGTATTTTATTTAGTTAATACATTTTTATAATTATTTTCATTCAAAATAAAAGATGATATTTTATAATATGTATCAGAAACTTTATTTCCTTCTATATCTAAAAAGTACGTTGACCTTAAGTTATTCATATGCATATTATTGTTATATAAAAGAAAAATTTCATTTAATAAACTAGAATCAGTGTAATATATATTATCAAAGGACTCCAAATCATATGAGTTGTCATTAATATTTAAGTTTATTTTGTTAAAAAACCAAAAATCATCTTGCTCATTGCTATTTTTTATGTTTATTAATTGCCTTATATGACAAATTAATTTTCTTATAAAACAATCTGGAGTATTTATGTAGCTGTGTAAGCATGATCTAAATGATTCAATAAAATCATAATGACTTCTTTTGTTTCTATAAACAGGTTGTTTTACTGGATTTATTAAAACATTCTCCATTTCATTATAATTACAAGACCATATAAAAGAAGTATGATGAACAAAGTAATTTTTTGAAAAAGCTTGTGCATTTCCACCAACTTTTTTTAAATTTATTTTTTTACTTTCCTTGTCGTATATTTTACACACATAATCATTTTCAAAATAACCAAAGTTTTCGTTAAAAATTTTATTTTTTTTTTCGTTCAAAAACATTCCATAAAATGAATTGAAAGACCATTCTGTTATATTGGATGGATAAAGATTTAATAATTTACAAAAATTGTTAGGAAGAATTAATGAAACTAGGAGACAGTTTTTGTTTATATATACCGTTCCACCCCCTGTAAATCTTTTAATTAAACAAATTTTGTTTTTTTTAATATAATTTACATTATTTATGTGGTCATTTACTTTACCACTAATTCCTAATACAACACATTTATTATAGTAATTTTTTGTTTCCTCTCTTTCATTTCTCGTATTATTTACTACTACGAAACCTATATTATTTAATCCTTCACTTAAAATACTACTTAATCTATATAAACTTTCTTCCAATAATAATTGTTCATATACATGAAATTTAGTTAAATCAATAAAATATAATACATTTTTCTTTATAGTGCTTTTATTTACATTTGGTAATAATGGATGAAATAATTCTTTTATGTTCTTTATTTTAATCATAATATCTTAATTTATTGCAACAAAAGTTCATCTATATATATATATTTAATCATTTAAATAAATATGTTCTCAATTTTAATAAGCATATGGTATATCTAAGTACACCACAATAATTTTTTCTTTTATTATTTTTTTTTATAAAATTTAAAGGAAATATATATGAGTTAAGCCAATATGCCAAATGTATCTTAATAATTTATTATCATTTTCATTTTTTTTTTTTTTTCATGTTAGAATTAATTCAATGAATAATTATTATTTCATTTTCGTTTAAAATAAACAAATTTTATTTATTTAAATAATTTCAAGTATATAATCAAATAAAGAAATAAAAATAACCTTCCTCTTAATTTTTTTATTTTGTTAATATATATAAACAAAATATATTCTTTATTTTTCTATAGCTTCTTCGCATTAATAAATTAATTTATAAAATTAATTATTTAAGAAAAAAAAATTACATTATTTAAATTATAGTTCTAAATAAGAATTATTTTTTGTAAATGTATATTTTTTTTCTTAATATAATTTTAGGTAAATAACTTATTTACGCCATATATTTTTAACTTTTTTCTTTTTTTTTTTATCTTAATTTAGATATAGCTTTCATTTAGGAACTAAGAGATATATAATTAATTTTATGGATATTTATTTTAAAGTTTATTATAATAAAATATATATTCCAATGTATATCAATGGACAAAATAGTATAACTAAATTTAAAATTTAAAGCATTTTTTTTTCAAATTTAAAAAAAAAAAATAGTACACTAAAAAAATACATAAATGATACATATATATATGTATATAAAAGATAATTATTTCTTATTTTAAGAAAAATACATATCTACAAAAAAAAAAAAATTCTAATATTATCTAAAAAAATAAACTAAAAAAGTAACAAAAAAAAAAAAAAATTTAAATCACACAAAAAGGACAAAAAAAACAATTAATTATTATACATATTAATAGACATTTTTAATTTATCTTCAGAAGTCAGTGCTTTTCTTAAAATGAGTTCTCTTATCTTTCCATCATAAATCATAAAATGTTTCCATCCTTTTCCAATATCTATTTGTAGTTCATTAACTATACAATGTTCAGTTAAAAAAGCATTTGTTTTTCTTACTTTATTCTCTGCATATTGCCTAACACCATCACTTAAAATTACATGGCGATATGCATATTTATCATCTCTATATACTGCAGAATAACAAACTGGGCCTTTTAAAAACAAAGAAGAATTAAAATAAATTAATAATAAAAAAAAATTATAAAAAATATAAGAAAAATTATATTTTAAGTTATATACCTCTAGATGTAATTTTATAAGTATAATTTTCACTTGATGATCTTATAAATTCTAGATTTAAATTTTCACTCATACTGTCTTTGACTGATCTGAATTTAGGGGTTTCCGATTTTGCTAATTCTTCTAGTATTGAATAGTAATCATTATTATTATTATTATTATTTGATTGATTTAAAGATGCTCTACTTGATTTATTCATATTTAAAAAAAAAAAAATTTCCCTTTTTCCTTATTTATTTATTTTTTTTAATTTTTATTTTATTTTATTTTTTTTTTTTTGATATATTACATCATATTAAAAATAGATAATTCTTTTTTATTATTATAAAATAAGTATATTCTGAAAAAAAAAAAATTCTTTATTCTTCAAAACCTTATATCTAACTTGGTACTTTTTTAAAATATATTTCAAGAAATACAAAACTTATATTTATAAAACATCAGGAATATATAATTCTATCATATTACTAAATTTTTAGGTATAACAGTAAATTTTTAAATATGCACTTAATTATGAAGTACAAAAAATGAATTTTCACAATATTTTTTTATGTCTTATTTTTATTTTGTATTATTGACAATTTTATATTTAACTAATCAAAAGTAAATTCATATCGGAACGTATTCATAAGAGAAAACTTTCCATTTTAATATAACAAAAAAAAAAAAAATAATAAATATATATATGTTTATATATTTATAATAATATTGTTATTTAATGATGTACACATATATATATATACATGTGAATATTTAAAAAATAGTTTTTTTTAAACAAATACAAAAATATTACTAAAAATATTTATTATAATGAAATTATTTCATATAATAGTATATATTTTTTTTCTTTTTTATCTTTTTAAATTCTTTTTTAAAAAATTCAAGTATTATAAATTATTTGTTAACAAAACTTGCATTATAATTATTAGAAAACTACATATATAATTTTTTTTCTTTTTGCTAAAGTAAAATAACTATAAAATATATTCGAATATTTTAGAATTAATTTATATAAAATATTTAAACATTAAAAAATAATTTATTTTTCGAAAATAATATTTCAAAGTATTATATTTTAATTTATTACAATTCAAATATTTAGTATATATATATATAAAAATCAAAAACACATTTATAATTTTACAATTTAAAACAAATACTTTTTTAAAGAATTTTTTAATAATTAAAAAATTACATATATATTATAGATTTATAAATGTTCTTTATTTAAACAAAAATCAAAAAGCACGCATGTATAGTGGTTTAGAAAAATATTTTAAAAAGAGTGCATTAATAAATAATGAATAAAAAAAATACGCAATGTTACAAATTTTCATTTTAAAATTTGAATTACATAGTAAATAAGAAAATTTTATTTAAAATAATTTAAAAAATAAAATATAATTAGATATTATTTATTCTTTTATCTTTTAGTGCACTAAAAAAAAAAAATATAGGAATTATGTATAAAAAGATAACGATATTTTCATATATCACATTTTTTAAGGATTTATTTCTCATTTAGAAAATAAAGAAATTATTATTATTATGAAAACGTATGTTATATATTTTTTTTTTTTAAATATAAGTATTAGAATACAAAATCTTTTTTTTTTCTTATGCCTATTAGAAAAAAAATTTTATTAACAAATTCCAACAAATATATGTTAATTGCATTAAATATATCTTTCTTATACAAGATTTTAATTTGGCTTTTAACAACTATATGACATGCTATGAATATATGTATGCATTAAATAAAAAAAAAATAATAAAGTAAAAAAAAAAAAGACTAGTTTACATTATTATATAAAGATAAAATAATACTTTTATTAGTTTTTTATTTTTTTTCCTTAAATTTATACACATATAGTTTTCATTTTTTAGTAAAAAAATACAAAAATATTAAAATTTAAGGAATTTCTTTTTAATTATTCTAGGATAATATAATACTATTAAAATTTAAAATATTTCTTTTTTACTTTTTTATTTCTGTTACTTTTTGTAAAATTATATAATATATTTTTATTTATTTAAAAAAAAATTTATAAAAAAAAATAAATTTTCAGTAACTTCCATTCCCAAAACATTTATATTTTAAAACTAATTTTTAAGGTATATTAATGATATAAAAATTAGATCGATAAAAAATTATAAAGAAATGTGAACATAAAAATTTTAAATATATAAAAAAAAAAAACATTTTCATAAGTAAATTTTTATATATTATTTTTTTAAGGTTTTAATAATATATATACAAAGTAAAATTAAATAGATTTAAGTGAATTAATTAAATAATTGATTTTAGCTTCATTAATATCATAATTTATTGAATGAAATAAAATTTTAAACTCTTCATGTAAAATATTTCTTGCAATAATTTTCCATTTTTTACTTGCTTCCTTTCTTTTTTCTAAAAATTTTAAAAAATTAGGAGTACTAGTCATCTGATTAATTTTATTAAAAATTTTTGGGATGCGAAAAGATTTCGCAGTATTTAAGTTTAACATATCAATACTTTCATTTATTTCATATGTATTATTCATATCATTTATTAAATTGTTTATATAATTAGGAATAATCTCTAATTCTTTCACATTACTTGCATTATTCTCTCCATTATTATTTTGTGATAAATTTATATCAATTGATTGAATATTCTGTGAATATCTTTCTTTTTTTTCATTTATATTATTTTCATTTTCTTTTCCTATTATATTATCATAATTTACATTATTTTCATATTTACTTTGAGAAGTCATATCGAGGTTTTCTGTATCCATTTTTAAATAATTGTTGATGTCTCTTTCATATGTAATTGATTTTTTATTTTTAAAATTGTACATAAAATCAGTTGAATTAAGCTTTAATTCATTTTCGAGATTTTTTTTATCATTTTGAGAAAATTTACTATAACAATTGTTAAAATCGGTTTCAACTTTTTTTTCACTTTCTAAATTATTAGCATTTATTTTATTGTAGTATTTGTCTTCTTTATTTAAAATCCTGTCCAAAGAAATATTTTTTTTTGATTTATTTTGGTTGCAATACATATTAGTAATTTCTCTATCTTTTTTATTAACATTTTTATAATCACTATCAAATGCATATCTCTCTGAATCTATTGACATTGATTCCTTATTATGTAAACTTTGTTTTTCAATTAAATTACTATTTATTAAGTTAATGTTAAAATTATTTTCCTCATTATTTTTTATGCTCTTTTTTTGGTAAGAAGTATCTTTTGGTTCTATATTTTTACTGAAATTTTTTGTATCAGAAGAAAATGCTCTATAATCATTAGTATATTTGTCATCTAATTCGTTATAATTTATTTTTTTATTATCAAATTCATTGTATAAAACAAAATTTCTCAAAAAAGAATTTTTAAATTTAAGATGGACATAATTATTTTCTTCATCAGAGGAATCTGAATCGTAATTTAACCAATTTTTATAATTAGCATCTGCAGCTAAATCAATTATAATTTTATTTTGAATTTTAACATATTCTATTTTTTTTTCTATTGAGTTACTTTTATTTGAGTAGTCACTATAATAATCATTTTCATATATATCATAATTTTCATTTTCATAATCTCCTGTATATTTATCATTATAATTCTCATTTTCATAATGATTACTAAGTTTTCTATAATTATAATATTTATTACCATAATTTTCATCATCATAATGATCATTATATTTATTATAATATTTATCAACATAATTTTCTCTTTCAGAAATTTCACTGCGTTTATTATGGCTGCATTGATCATAATATTTATCATAATTTTCTTTTTTATACCTATGATAATAATAATCTTTTGTACAATTTTCATAATACATTTTTTTTTTATTATCATTATTATTATAATCTTCATTATCCTTTTCAAATCCATTTTTCATTTCACTTATTTTTAAAATTTCTTTTTCATCTTTATTTTGATTTATGGGTATCCCTTTCAAAATTATTTCCTTTTTCTTTTCATCCTCTAAATAAGTTTGTGCTTTTTTATTTTCTAATTTTTCCTCATTTTTGTTTATTTCTTCATTTTCATAATCTTTTTTGCTTCTTACTCCATCTTTTGTTTTTAAAGAGTTAATATCTGAAAAAGAAGTATCATGAAACTTGTAAGACTTATTTTCAGGCATTTCCTTTTTCTTTTTTTTTTCATAATCCATATCTTCCCCTGAATTTGATAAAGAAATTTTATCATTATATTTACATTTTGATTCATAACTTAATTCATGTGTCTTTTCATCTAATCTTATTCTTTTATCTTCTTTTTCATCATAAAAATCATGTTCATTATCATCTATTATTATTTTTTTTTTATAATTGGTATCCAGAAACTTACTTTCATATTTACTTTTTGTTTCATAGGAATAACTACTTGAATTAAAAGAACGCTTTTTTCTAATGTACTCATACAAATTTTGCTCTTCATTTTCTAAATCACTTTCTCGGTTTTTATAATAATTTTTTTTACTTTTGCTTCTTTTTTTTCTTCTATATTTTTTTTTTTTATATTCATAATATTTTTGTCTCTTTTTATAATCACTATAAGAATTATATTTATATCTAGATTCACTGGATGAATTAGATTCATATCTTTCATAAGGTATTTTATTTTTATCTTTTTTATATTCATATATAAATTTTTTACCATATTTTTCTTTGATATCAGAATAATGCTTATTCTTTTTATAAATATTATGATCAGTTTTATCAAAAGAAGAATTGTCGTAATATTCTTCTTTTAAATTAATTTTATCAATAGAAGAAACTGAATATTTATACTTATAATCATCAAAATGGTTCAATTTTCTTTTTTTTATATATTTCTTTTTATAATATATAGAATCTTTATATTGTGATTCTTTATACTCTTTATCAAAATCTTCCTCATATTTAAATTTAAATTTTTTGAGGTATCTTTTTTCATAGTCATATTTTTTTTTTTTTCTATTTAATGAACTTTTTACTGAACTTTGACAACTTGATCTAATAAAATTACTATTGCTGCAAGATCTACTTGATTTATTATAAGAACTAAAATTTGAATTACTTCCTTTATTTCTTGATTTATACTTTTTATCTTTCTTTAGTGCTTTAATATCCAAGGATACACTATCTTTAACTTCATTTTTTTTTTTTAAACTAAAATTACTATCAATACTATTGCTACACCTATATTTGTAATTTGATCTTTTTTTCTTATAATCTTTCTGGGATCTATCTATTTTGTTTTCTCCCTTTTCTGTTGTATAATATCTTTCCTTTGCAATAGAGTGATTTTCTTCTTTATTATTATCATGATTAATATCAATTTCATTGTTGTTATTTATATAAAATTCATTTTTTTTTACATTTTTTTTATTTTCTATTGAGTTCACTGACTCTTCTTTATCTGTACCAATATATTTTATCATTTTTACAATAGAAACCTCATTTTCCTTAATATCCTCACTAATATCCTGCTCATTTACATTATTTTTATTTTTTTCTCCATATATCCCTGAGTTTTCATCTTCCTCTTTTTTTTTTTTATCATTATATTTGTAGTTATCTATACTTTTATTTTCAGATGAACTCATAATGTATTAATTCTTTAAAGCATGATATATTTATACAAGCATTTAAAGGTAATTTTTTCTTTTTTTTTTTTTGTAATTTAATGTAAATCATATATATATATTACAAAACTCCTTGCGATTTTATTCAAATGTTTCAAATATTCAGTCATTGTTGACGACTTGTAAATATGCCCATATATTAATTAAAGTTTTATGTATGTACGTACTGTTTTCAAAGCATTATATATATGTTTCTATTTGTAGAGTCAAAAAAAAAAAATGAGAGAAAAAACTTATATATGAAATTTATATTTGTTAATTCCAATTATTTAAAATTAAAGAAAAAAAAAAATATTAATTTGTTCAATTAATATATATAAGATAAAAAATTTAAATATGCTATTTTGCAATTTAAAATAAAATTAAGCTTTGAATCTTTACAGAAAAATAAATTACAAATGATTTATTTATATAATATATATAACCATTTAACTCTATAATCAATTAATAAAATAATCATAAATCATTTAGTTTATAAAAATTTACAATTTAAATTTATAAAAATTTTTAAATTGTTATTTTTTATGAAATTTGTATCACTGAGGAAAGAATTAAAAATTATATATGTATATATGTTCAAATTCTTTATATATATATATATATATATATATTTTTTACCAGGTGCTGAATGAAAAAAACATATAATTTAAAACTTCATTTTGTTATTTAAAAATTGTTATTTTTATAATGAAAAGCTGAAGTACTTATGTATTTGTTTTAATATTAATATGAATTCAAAAGTCATTTGAGCACCTCTAAAAGAGGATAAAAAATAGAAATAAATGTGGCACACATTAAAATAGTTTTTTTTGGAACTTTAGAAGTTTCTTAATTTATAAAAATTATATATTCTTAATTTCATATTTACTTTTTTATTTTTTTTTTTATATTGTTATTTGTTTTGAATTCACTGTAATTAAATATAAAAATTTTCTTGAAATTTGTAGTATTTTGAAGTTTCAGTAAAAAATAAGTTAACATTTATTTGAAGAAACAAATTTTTAATATTCAATTAATAAAAAGGAAGCATTTAATTAGAATGTCTAATATTTTTTTAAATATATACATAAATTGTTAATATATCGAATATTTAAATAATAGTACAAAATATATCTAAGAGAATATATACAGAATGTTTTTTAAATATAAATAAATTTTGTTCCATTTATATATATATTTTTTCCTTTAGTATTATTAAATAAAAAAAAAAAAGAAAATTTATTTCATTATATATTAAATATATTTAGTAAGTAGTTCCAGATGTTCCTATTTCATAATGCTGGTTATAAATATATAAATGATAAATTATTATATTAAAAAAAAATAGAGCCAATTATTTAAAAAATAAACAAAATTCGCAAAAATTAAGAAATTTAATAAAAAATAAAAGTAGCTAGACTAATTAATAAAAACAAAATAGTTTTTAAAAGATAGGCATTAATAAAATTTAAATAAAAAAAAAAAAAAAAATAGTCAATTATAACTAATAAATCAATAAAGAATATAAAATCAAATGAAAAATTAATATATAGTTAATAAATTAGTCAAAAATTCAAAAATAAAATAAGAAAATTTGAAAATACTAAAATATTTATATCATTTTAGAGATAATAAACCATGATATTAGAACTGTAAGAGCACACACAAATTTAGAGTATGAATAATTATATATCTACTATACAAATATAATAATATAGGGGGAGAATAAAAAAAAAAAAAAAAACTAATAGTAAAAAAATAAGTATAATAATTTTTTTTGTAAAAAATTAATATACTGATAAAGAATAGTAATTAAATTTTTTTCTACCTTTTTTATCTGAACAAACATTAAAATCATTTGGGCAAACAGAATTTACAGAAAAGCATGAGCCATTACGTTTATTATGAGGAGTATTAGTAAATTCAAAAAGCAAATTAAATAATACCTTTTGTGGGCAAATATCTACATGTTTTTTTTTTTGAGAAATGTTTTCGTATGCTAATTTTCTAATGTTCACTGAAAACTTGGAATTCAAAGATTCTTCATGACCACAGACTATCCATAAACCAACCGCAGATTTCTTTGTGGATCCTTGCATAGAGCAAGAGGGTTTGCCATATTTGCATGGGTATATTGCAATCGAAATAGGATCATTTGAATTTAATATGCTGATACCAAATCCAAATAAAATAATTTGATTTTTTTCTGAACATTCGAGTGTCAATAAACTAGTTCCCGATTTTACTTTTTGTTCAAGGAAGGGTATCATTTCTTCATTACACATAGCAAATAAGTAACTGTATACATTATCACTCATTTTTGAATAACATTTATCAGAATCTTCATCGCAAGTGTTCATATAAAAGTCATCTAAATTTGATAAATCATTAGGTATGGATAAAGAAAATCCCAAAATGAAATTTTGCTTCTCTTCACATTCAAGTACCACTAATCCTGTTCCACTTGAATAAACTATTTTAGATTTCATTAATTCATCTTTAAGATTATACTGTTTTATTTCATCATTTGTTACTTCTCTTATATTAACAGGAACATTAGCTGAAATATAAAAATTCAATGCTTCATCATAAACTTTAGATAAACGAACAGGTAATATTCTTGATAATGGTTCATATTCTCCTTTGATAGGCATTGGATTATCTTTTATACTTTTTGCCCATTTTTCAAAATTTTTAGCATTATTAGGATCAAAAATTGTTGTTCCTCCAATTATTACAGTTTCTTTCTCCATACTAGAATTAGAAGAAGCATTTTTACTAGATTCACTCGAATCAGTATTAGTAGACGCATTTGCTTTAAATAAACCAAATCCAACAGAAGCATTTACAGAAACGGATAATCCACTTTCACTCAATGACTTATATTCATTTTTTGATATTTTTACTTGTTGTGTTATTTTTCCTCCCAAATGTATAAGAGTTGAAACATGTGTTCCAAAATTTTTGAAAAAATACATCCATGAATGAACACTTTTACCGCATTTCTCTGTTTTCTTATCATATCTAAATTCTTCAGCAGTGCAATAAGTTCCATCTTGTTCTAATGAATTAAAATAGGAGGGAAGTAAGGAAATTGCTCTTACAAATTGATCAGTGAGTTTCCATTGAGAATATTGTGATAAAGATGCCATATATTTAAAGCAATAGCTTTTTAGCATAAACATTCTAAACTTCTTTTTTGAAATAGTATTAGATACACTCTTATAGCCTGTAGATGCTGAAAAGGATCCGAACAATCCATAAGAAGCACCTATTGATGCGTCAACTGAAAGTTCTTTTGTATATTCACTCATTGAACTTATTTCACTTTCATTTTCTGATCTATTACACGATATTTCATTTCTCACATAAGAGCCATTTGGATTTATATTCAAATAACCATCAGGATAATCTATATCTGATTTCGGATATGTCAATTTTATTATTGAATCTCTATACCCTGGATCTACTTTTAAAAATGGATCTCCTATTGGATTTCCAAAGATAAAATCATAGCCTACTCCTAAATATTCTGTTCCTTGTATAACTATTGTGCTCATACCATTTTTCCTTTCTTTTTTGTATTTATTATACATATCTTTTTCTTGATCTAAACCATCATATATAACTACTGTGTGGTGCTCATCATCGTATATATTCTCTTCTTTTTTTTCCTTTGAATCTTTTTTTACTTTTTGGATATCACCAATACCCTTCATTAATTTTACGAAGCTTTTAACTCTATCATTTATACATTTTTTTGTGCCATGGTTACATCCAATTTTTAAATTTATATTTTTTTTACTTACTTCATCGTGGTCATTCTCTAAATCAACATCATTTTTATTTCTTTTTATTTCACTGAAACTAATATCTTGAATCTTTTTATTTATCTTATTATCATTAGAATTTTTCTTTGAACTATTTATTTTCTTTCTTTTTTTTTTTTTTTTATTGTTACTATTAATACTATCTTTTATACTATTTTTAATGTTAATTTCTTGAAGAATATGCTCACCCTGCAAAAAAGCTATAATTTCTCTGTTTTCTTTTTGTAATTTTTCAATATAATGTGTATTATTTTCTTCCTTTTTATTTAGGACAAAACTATTCGAAAAAGAAAAAAAAATAGATCTCACATATATATGATCTGATAAAGATTCATAAAGAACATTTATAATGAATACAAAAATAAATATGATTAATTCCCTTTGAAAAGCCATATTTTATAAAAAAATATATATTTTGTATACAGCTTTAAATATATGGGAGTATGTTTTTTTTAGCATAGCTGCTGTATCATTTATGTAAATATTTGAAAGCTACCAGAACTTAAAGTACATAAAACTAATTCTTCAAAAGAAAAATAATATATATAAGGAAAATAATTTATGAAAAAAAAGTATATTTATGAAGTACTTCTGTTATTGATTGAATAAAAATAAAAAAGACAATCTGTGAATCACATGTCTTTATATATTAGAAAAAAAATTGCTTTGCACAAATCCATTAATTTAGAAAAACAAATTTTATATAAAAATATAGAATATATAAAATTAATGCATCTTTTTTTTATTTATTCAGCAATTTTCTTTAAAAATTTATAAAATTAAAATTTAATGAAAAAATTTCACAATTAATTTTTTTTTACTAAGGGATAAATATTCAGAATAAATCTTTTAAAAAGGTGTATATTTTTGAAAAAAAGCGTAAATAAATATGCTTATATTACACACATAAACAAATAATTATCAAAAAAAAAAAAAAAGCAAGGAATTAAAAATAATATTATTAACGTGTTAATAAAAAAAAAAATATATGTATATATACATACATACATAACAGCTACTTATAACATTTCATAGTTTAAAAAAAAAAAATATCATATATTATTATTGCCACATTTCTTCAATATAACGTCCCGATTTTCTTAATTTTTTTGTAATTTTTTTATCATTATGTTTATTATATAAGGGTATATTATTAATGGTTTTTTTTACATCTTTACTCATATCATTATTTCCACAAACATATATATATGCTCCTTTTTGTATTAAATTCCATACCAATTCCTTTTTTTCAAGAATTAAATCTTGAACATATATTTTTTTCTCATGATCTCTTGAAAATGCAAAATACGCTTCATCAATGTATTTTTTTTCCTTTGCGTCTAAAATTTCCTTTTCATAGAGAAAGTCTACTTCTCTATTTCTACACCCAAAGAAGAGAATTCTTTTGCCTCTCTTTATTATTCCATTTTGTGCAAATATTTGATCGTAATATTTAAACTCTGATATGAAAGCTTTAAATGGAGCAATTCCAGTTCCTGTAGCAATCATTATTATATTAGAGGATTCCATATTATCTGGAAGAATGAATTTAGATGGCTTCAAGTTGAATTTAATTGTATCATAAACATTTAATTCTTCTGTTAAATAAAAAGAAGATGATCCCCTAAACCATCGTCTACTACAAAGTTCTCTTAATTTCTGTTCACTAAATTTTGGTAGCATATCATTTTTTTTTAAATTTTTTAATGTTCTTCGAAGAGAATGAATGGGATATTGTTTTTTTCTTATAGTTAAAGTTATGGTATTTTCAGAATCTCTAGGAGAAGAAGAGATGGTGTAACTTTTAGGATTATTTTTCGGAATTAGTTGCAAAAATGGTGACAATTCAAAATGAGATGATGCCATATATATATCAACAAATTCTATTAAAGTCATATCACATTCTTTACAAATATTGAAAAATGTATTTCTTTTATTACTAGATAAAATAAAATTAATCATTTTTAGCTCTTCCTTATCTTTTATAAAGCATTTCAATTTTTTCAAAACATTTACTCTTGGCATACTCGTTAAATCACAATAATATTCTAATGCTTCTTCAATACTACACGGTGTTGGAAAAGGTATACAAATTGAATTACCATCATTATTATTTGATAATTCTTTTTCATTACTATTTGAATTTTTATTTGAGGATATATTTTCTTGCATTGAAAATGAAGCATTTTTTGAGTATTTGTTTTTATCTACAAATATAAATTTTTTTTCCTTGTCTTTTTCATCTATATTTAATCGTTTCAACCACCAAGAAACAACATGTTTTGGATTTTTTGGTAAAATCACTAGAGTATCAGCAGCTTTATATGAAATATCCTTGATGCTAATAGTTAAATGATTTACTTTTTCCCCATCAATAGATTGATCTACATTTTTTAGTAAATTCTTATTAGATATAACTTTACCTATATGGTGATTAAAATAAAATTTTCCCGCTATATCTGTGTTCAAATGCACCATATTTTTATTTCCACTTTTACTTCTTGATTCTTCAAGAGTTTCGCAATTTTTGTTGTCATTTCCTTCGATTAATTCATTGCTAAATATATTATGATTATTATTTTTATCAATTTCTTCATTTTCCTCATATTCAATATCTAATTTTATTTCTGATAAATACCTCCAATCATTTAATTCAATATTATCTTCATTAACTATTTTCAAAGGGATATCTTGCATATCTAATATTTTAGGAAGTTCCTGAAAAAATTTATTTTTCCATATTTCAAAATCATGATATAAATTATCATCATCATCACCAAAAATGGTTTCACTAATTTTTTCTGCTTTGAATTTTAAAAGATAGTTATCTAGTTTTTTCGCCACTTTATTAAAATGGGTATATTGTCTGCTACCTAAACCCATAATAGAATATTTTGTATTTCTAAAATAATTATTATCATTGTTCAAACTTTTTAACCATTTAAAAAATTCAATTGCATTATCCGTTGGTTCTCCATCCCCGTAAGTTGAAACAATGAATACTCTGATACCAAAATTTTTTATTTCCTCTTTATTGAAAAATTCTAAATCGATTATCTCAGCTTGTATATTGAATATATCATTTAAATTATAGCTTAATTCTTTTGCAAAATCCGCTGCAGTTCCTCCTTGGCTTCCGAAATATATTTTTATATTATTTTTTATATCATTGTTTTTAAAAGTTTTATTGTAAATGAAGTAACTCTTTAATCTACTATATAATTTTTTAAATAAATGAAAATATTGTAATTTAAAGCATAGAATTGAGCTAAGTAGTAAAAAGATGGAATACTGTAAAATTTTATTCCAACTTTTATTCATTGTTTCTAAATTATTCTCAAAAAATAAGAAAATATTACACGTACTTAAAAATGGCTTATGCACATTCTTATTTTTATGTTATCATTTTCTTTTTTTTTTTTATTGAGCAAGGTATTAAAAGTACATATAAACAAAGAATTGATTTACTTACAATATCATTATTTAATATAATAGGTTTATCTCTCTTTTTTATAAAATTCTTTATTTTTATAGAAAGCTCATAAGCATTTCGTATTATTTTTATTTTATTTTTTTCTAAAAAATTATATAATCATTGTCTTATATAGGAGCTAGCAAATTAGAAGACATAAAATATCTAATTTAAATGATGCCAGTATACCTATAAAGAATATAATATCAAATGAAAAAAATGTAGATATCTTTCTTCATTCAATATTTAATAATCTAAGAGCCATAAAAAAAAAAAAAATTGTTATTAAAACATTAACGTGACATAATATTTAACTAAAAATATGATAAAAATATGATTTTAAAAAATGTTGCTAGTTAAAAATTTATATTTTAAAATAAAATTGTAACTTTTATAATGTAGAATATTTATGTGTTTATTTTTAATATTATACGATGGTAAAAATATATTAAGTAGCAAAAAAATAAATAAAATTAAAAATAACAAAATAATAGATATATAAAAAAAGAAGAATTATCATTAAAATTTAATCAAATATTAAAAAAAAAAAAAAAAAATTATAAGATATACATAGGAAAATACAAAAATTATTTCCAATTTATATTTTTAAATTATGTCAGTTTTTTATTAAAGCATTTTTTTTTTTTTTTTTTTAATAGATCTCCGAAATTTAAGTATTATATTTTTATAATTATAGTTGTAAAAATATAACTTATATTTTCATTTAGTCATTCTCTTTTTTTCTTGCAAGCTAAGAAAAAAAAGAAAAGAAAATCAGTATTATTACAAAAAATTAAGTATATATATTTGCCCTTTAGTTATATATTTTTTTTTTTTTAGTTTTTGTTTTTTGAAAGTTCCAGAATTTTTTTAGTTCGTGTTCAACATATTAAATTAATTTTTTTTTTTTCTTTGTTTATAGTTTAAAAGGAAATATATGAGACTTTAATTTTTTTTTTTTTAATTATGAATATATGCTTTAACATAAAATTACTAGATTTGAAATATGAATATATGAAGAAAAGGTTAAAAGTGATACCAAATTGCGAAAATGATGAAAAAATAGCAAGCAAATTAAATAAAAATTTAAACATGAAGAGCTTAATGTATGTGCTAAAAGTTGTGATAATTATAAAGCAAAGAAGATTAAAAAGGTGCACTAGCTTAGATAGGCATATATCTTTTTTAAAAAGAAATAGTATAAATAAAGAGTATATAAATGGGAGAAAAATACTAGAAAATAGACTATTGACAATAGGCTGTGAGATAATTCAAGTACCTGGAGATGGGAATTGCTTATTTCGGTCAATTTCATTTAATTTATTTGAAAAGCAAAAATATCATATGTATGTTAGGAGAAGATGTGCAGAACACATGTTAAATTTTAAAGATGAATATTCTATTTATTTTGAAGATAACAATTTTTATGAATACATAAAAAATATGTCAAAAAATGGATATTGGGGAGATGAATTATGTATAAAAGCAGCAGCTGATGCATTTGATTGCATTGTTTATATAATAACATCAACTTCAGAAAATTGGTATTTAAAATATGAATCTAAATATAAAAATAACAATTTAAAAAAATACGTTTTCTTGGCATATTCAAGCCCCGTACACTATGACTACTTTAAATTAATTAAAAAGTAGCATTTTATCACTTCTGTTAATATATATATAGTTTTTTATCTATTCCACTAAACATGAAAATACATGTATATTATATATATATAGAAATTTCCTCATTTTTATATAATTTAATTATTAGCCATTTTTCTTTGATTCGTATGTTTTTTTTGTTAAATATTTTTCTAAATCTTTTTATTTTTCAATTTTTTGTTTTTTGTTTTTTGTTTTTGTGTATTGCTTTTAGAATATTTTATTTGCTAGATTTTTTAAATAAATTTTTATAAACATTTTTTTCAATTTTTTTATATTCATTTTTCAATATATATTCATCAAAAATTTAATTTTATAATCTTGTTAATATATTAGAAAATTAAATTGGGATAAATATAAGAATTTAATTTTTCCAAATATATACAAATATATTTTCTTTAATCCCATTTCTATTTTTTTTAAATAACTACTATCACATCAAAAATATTTAACATATTTTAAAGATCTCCATATTCTTCTATTCTTTTAAATAAATATAAGGAAATATGAATTCCTTATATATAATAAAGATATATGTACAATTAAACATGTATATTTTTTTTTTTTTAAATTAACAAAAGAAAAATATGTTTTTTAAAAAGTATCTTAAGGATATTTTTGAATTTTTAAAAGTTTCTTCAAATAAATTTTATAAAAAATAATTTGTAAAAAAATTTAAAAAAATAATAAAAATACAAAATAAAAAAAAATTTAAATAACAATATATATTTTTAAATTATTTAAAAATTTTTAAACTCTTTTATGAATAAACTATATAAAAATTTACAAAAAAAAAATATATGTACCTATAGTTCAGATGGAATCAAAATAATTTAGTTAAAAATTTAAAGTTGAATTTTTATAAATTCTAACTTTAATTTAAATAATGTAAGTTTTATTTTTTAAAAGGTTGTTCTAACATAAAATTATAAAAGCTATATAAGTAGTGATAAATATAAATTTTTTTTTTTCAACTTTTTTTGCTTTGAACAATGATTACCAATAACGATAGTTCTAACAAGCACAAAATAGAAATAACAAAGTTAACAAAGGATGAAATATCTTTTGTGTTATATAATAGTAATTATGGATTAGCAAATGCATTAAGAAGAATTATATTATCAGAAATTCCAACATTAGCAATTGATGTTGTTAATGTTTATGAGAATACTAGTTCATTTCATGACGAGTATTTAGCTCATAGATTAGGTTTAATACCAATCGATAGCAGAAATGTAAATAATTATGAATTTAGAGAAAAATGTAAATGCAAGGAAACATGTTCTAAATGTACTATTCAGTATGTAATTGAAGTAAAATGTAACAATGCAAATAAAATTGATATATCTCATTATGATATCGAATCACTAGACCATGAGCCAAATGTTCCTATGCCTATACCACATGGAAAAAAAAATACAAAAATAGAAAACGCTATTCCAATTGTAACTTTATCAAAAAATCAAACATTACATATGAAATTAATTGCCACAAAAGGAATAGGTAAAATGCATGCAAAATGGATTCCTGCTAATGTTTCTTATAGAATTGACCATAAAATAAAAATTAAGAACCACTTAATAGATAAATTACCTCAAAATCATAAGTTAATGTTAGCTAATAGTTTAAATAAAGATTGCTACATTTTAAAGAACAGTGATGATGATAGAGATGTGCAATTAAAGTTAAATGAAAACATGTCTGTTGTCATGGCTGAAAATTGTATTGAAATTTTAAATGAGTTAGGTTATAAAGATATAATAAAAATTATTTATGATGATACAAAATTTCATTTTAATGTAGAATCAATTGGCTCATTACCTCCTGAGCAAATTGTAGAAATGGCTTTAGAAGTTTTAGAAAATAAATTAAAAAATTTAGAACCGCAAATAAAATCATCCTTTTATTCTATTGATGAAGTAGCTAAGCAATTAAAAGAACAAGGAGTTTCTTTATATGGAATTCAATTAGATTTAGAATAATTTTACGTAAAAATAATTAATGTAGAAATATCTTAAAATAATAGTGGGAAAAAAAAAGAGAAAACAGTTTAATATTATGTAGAACTTATATCATTTTATGAAATATATATAATTTTAAAATTTATCAAAGAATTAAATATTTTTTATTGGTGCATATATATTTTTTTTAAATTTTTCCAAAAATATAATTTATACAAAATTACATATATATATATATATTTTTTTTTTTTTTTTGTCTTTGATGTTGTGCTTGGCATAATTTGTAAACCTTTTATTAT
The DNA here is from genome assembly GCF_900005765.1 of Plasmodium relictum. NCBI lineage: Eukaryota > Apicomplexa > Aconoidasida > Haemosporida > Plasmodiidae > Plasmodium > Plasmodium relictum. The sequence continues at coordinate 787,205 of NC_041685.1, read as the reverse complement.
TCCATTTCGTATTCCTTTCTTTTTTTTTGAAATTTTTTTTTTTCTTAGTTTATATATATAATTTAAACTAAAAAAAAAAATATTATGAAATATGTAAAAAAAAGAAAAAATAAATTATTAATGAACAAAAAAATATCGTACAAAGAAATAATTAAAAAAAGAAGATTATAGAGTTAGAAAACTTTACATATATATATAGGTGTTTAGATGTATATTTTTCTAACTTGAAATTTGTTAGAGAACTAAATATAATAAAGAATTTAAATATGTATTCACTTAATGTAAAAATCAAAATAAAATGACTAAAGAAAAAAATTATATTTTTAAAGTAAATTAATATATATTACTTTTATTTTTGCTTTTTTAAATAATTTTTTTAAAATGTAATATATTTCGTATCTTTCAGTGATATTTTTCTAAAATTGTTTTCACAGATTTTTTTTTTTTTACTAAACAGATAAAAATATTTAAAAAGCTTATTCTTTGTTTTTTAGTAAGTATAATTTTAAAAAAATAATATATTAAAACTTTAAAGGAATGTATTATTTATGATTAAGCAAAAATATAAACATAAAATCTATAGTTTAAAAAAAAAAAAAAGAAATTTAAAGTGTATAAGAACTGTTCTTTTTTTTTTTTTTTTTTTTTTTAATTAAAATGTAAGTTTCTTATTTTTAAGAAGAATATAATAAAATATATTAAATATAAAAATAAAGTTTTACAAGAAAATTTTTTTATCATAATTTTTTTTTTTAACTAAAATGTATTCTCTTTATAGATGTTACCTCTTTTTCCTTTTTATTAAAGTTTTGGAATCTTACAAATTATCATATATTTCAAGTAATACTAAGGTATTAGATTTTTTTTTTTTTTTTTGTATCATTTTTATTTATTTATTTATTATTTATTTTTTTTTTTCTTTTTAATAAATTTTAGTTAATTCCTCATAAATGTGTCAATAAAAATAATGTATTAAGTTTATTAAATGACAAAAAAGAAAACTTTTATTACTGTGGAGAAGATAAAGTTGCTCTAATAACAGGAGCAGGAAGAGGGATAGGAAGGAGTATAGCAAAAACTTTAGCTAAATCAGTTTCTCATGTTTTGTGTATAAGCAGAACACAAGTATTTAATTTCAAATGAAAATAAAAAAATTGATATATTAATTAAAAATAAAAATGTGTAAATGTGTAATATATTTACTTAATTTTATTTTTTATTTATTAGAAATCATGTGATAGTGTTGTTGACGAATTAAAATCATTAGGATGTAAGTCTGCTGGTTACGCAGCTGATGTATCAAATAAAGAGGAAGTTACTGATTTAGTAAATAAATTATTAATGGATAACAAAAAAATAGATATATTGGTTAACAATGCTGGTATAACGAGGGATAATTTGTTTATGAGGATGAAAAGTGATGAATGGGAAGATGTCATAAAAACAAATTTAAATTCTTTATTTTATATAACTCAACCTATATCAAAAAGAATGATTTCTAATAGATATGGAAGAATTATTAACATATCTAGCATTGTAGGATTAACTGGAAATTTTGGACAAGCTAATTATTCTGCTTCTAAAGCAGGTGTAATTGGATTTACAAAAACTTTAGCAAAAGAATTAGCTTCTAGAAATATAACAGTTAATGCAATAGCACCAGGGTTCATATCAAGTGATATGACTAATAAAATTAATGATGAAATAAAAGTAATATAAAAAAATAGGAATTATAGATATATTCCATTAACTAAAATTATTATAAATAATTTAAATTTAATTCTTAAATATTATACATAACATACATTCATATTATATTTTATATAATTTTTTTTCTTATTTCAGAAAAATATAATTTCAAATATTCCTGCGGGAAGGATGGGGACCCCTGAAGAAGTAGATAAATAAAAAAGAACTCTCAAATATAAAAACATTACTATTATACACATTTTATATATATATATATATATATACTTTTATTTATTTATCTTTTTTTTTTTTTATATAGGTAGCTAATATGGTTGGTTATTTAGCTTCAGAAATAGCTGGATATATTAACGGAAGAGTATTTGTTATTGATGGTGGATTGGCTCCTTAACATTTTTTCATTTATAGAAATAAATATAAATTTATTAGTACACTTATTTATAAATTTATTTCATAATATTCTTTATTATATTTTTTTTTAAATTTTCAAAATGGCTTTTTTTTATATCTTTTATTTCTAAAAATATTGTAATGATTTTATAATATTATCATCTATTCATAATATTTATCATTTTTTCATGAAATGAAAAAAAAAAATATATATATAAAACTTCATTGTATGTAGTTTTTTTTATTTCTTATAAATTAAAATAATAAAATTCATAGAAAATTTAAAAAAAAAAAAGATAAATACTATTTTTTCTATTAATTACTCTATTATATCAATCATTTTGAAAAATATTTAATAAAATGATCCGAATATTTACCTTTTAAATTTTTTACTATTATTACTAAAAACTAAAATATAATGTAAGGAAAAAATGAAAACACATATAATTATGGATTCTTCTTAAAAAAAAATATAGTATTTTGTTTTTAAATATTTAGTTTATTTCTCCGTATGTTTTTAAAATATCCTTTTTTTTTTTTTTATATGTTTTATTTTCAGTTTTTTTTTTTTTTCCTTTAAATATCAATAATTTTCTTCTCTTTTTTAATATTCTTTTGTAATACTAAGTTTTATTTTAAAATAGATTCTATATTATTTTTATTAGAAGTATTTTTTGTTGTTTTATTTTTCGTATTTTTGTTGTTTTTCATTATTTTAATTTTTTCTCATATATATTTTTATCTTAATGTGTATTATGGCATTATTTATTTATCATTTTAAAAACTATAATTTTTAAAATAATAATAAAATAAAAAATATGTTTAATATCTTGTAATCTTAAAATACGTATATATTATTCCACATTTCCATTTATCAACCTTATTTTTTTTTATATTTAATTTTAATATATATGTAAAATTAAATGAAAACATTATAATTTAGTTAAACTACTCTTAATATTTTTATTTTTTTGCTATTTGATAAATTTATAACTAAAAAGAAATATATATAAGTAAAAATGCTTAATTTGCAAAATTATTTTTAACCACTGTAGAGTAATAAAATATGTTTTATTATTTAGGTAGTTAATAAATTTTATATGTGTAATATGTAAATTTTAAAAATTAATAATAATTTTCATAGATATTTTTTTTTTTTTTTTTTGGCAATATAACATTATGGATATTTTATTATAATTATTTACATACAAATATGTAAAAATATTTGTATAGAGAACATATGTATTTTTTTTTTTTATTATAAGTTAAAACATTTATATTAAGAAACATAATTTATAAGTATGCTGTAACAATTCTTTATAATTAATTTATTAAAGTTTTTTTTTAATTTTTTTGTAAATATCCTTTATTTTCTTATAAAATGATAAGTATTCAAACTGCTCATAGTAGTAATCAAGTGAACTTCTTAATAAAAGGTAAATTTATAAAAAACAATCAAAATGACTTTCTCATTGCAGCTAAGGTAAATAACTTTCGTACTCCTATTTATATTTATATTTATTTTTTCTTTTTTTGACATATACATATTTAATTGTATCTACATATATATATATTTTTTTATTTAAAAGGATACATACTTAGAATTATTAGAATGTGATTATGAAGGAAACATATATACCCAAAATACATTTTTGAAAATAATCTTTTTACAAGTGAGTTTTAATTTATTAAAGAATAATTTTTTTTTTAAAGACAAAAGTTTTTCTTCTTGTTTCTATTACTTTATTTATTAAAACATTAATGCACATTTATTAATATTATTTTTATTTTATTTTTCCAAATATTTTATATCATTTTGTTTTTGCTTTATTAGATACTTGAAAATAAAAATCACGATAAATTCATTATAGCTGATGAAAAATTAAATTTCAGAATATTAGAGTTCGATGGCAGTTTTGTAGAATATTGTTTTATTGGTAACTTGTTTTTAGATAAATTAAAAATTTTTCAAAAATATTTGAAACTAGATAAGGATGATAACAAAAGAAATATAGAAGAATATAATAAATACATTAACATATGTAATATAAAAAATTTATTTTTAATATCTATTGAAAATTTTCTCTTTTTTAGAAAAATTGAAAACAACATAATAAATAAAAGCATTGAAGATTATTGTTTAAATTATAAATTTGAAAAAAAATATATTTCAAATTTTAGAAATTTCAAAATTTTTTATGACCCTTTAAAATTAAAATATTCCATAATCTATAATAGAAAAGGAAGAAGAAAAAAAAAAAATATAAGTTTTTCTTTAAAAGAATTTAGTGTATATACTTATAAAGTAAAGAGAGATAATTTATTTTCAAATATTAATAATAAAAAGTTAAACAAAAATCATATTTTAATAAATAAAAATAAATACCCTATTAAGTTGAAAACAGAAATAATAGAAAAGAATATCAAGAAAGATAATTCATATTTAAAATTCTGTAAAAATATAAATTTTATGATTTATTTAAGTTACCCTTATGATCATATATACTTCAATAAAGGTAGTATTAATAAAAAATGTGATAACTATAAGGAGTGTAAAAACGGATATAAAAAAAATGCAAAAGGAAGTATCTATTCAAATAGAGAATTAAAAAAATATACAAATGAATATGTATATGGTCATGTAAATAAAAATTTTATTGAAAACATAAATAAAAATGACAAAAATAATATAAATAAAATTACGGATATATATAGTTGTCTAGATTCATATTCAAAAGAATCATTTTTACAAAACGTTAAAAATAATATAGAAAATAATAAATATAACTATATAACTTATTCCAGTGATAAGACGAATACATATAACATTAAAGAAAATTTTTATAAAAATAAAGAAGATATTCCTAAATTCACTACAAATAACACTCTTGATAATAATAGAAACTTAAATAAAAGTACATTAATTAATGATAACAAAAATAAGGAATTGTTACATAATAAAAAAGGTAAAAGCAGAAATAAAAATATACATAATAACAATTTTATGAGTACAGAAATGCTTGATATAAATAATGAAAATATACTAAACATTGAAAAAAATAAAAATTCATATTACTACAATGAATTTGAAAATTGTTTAAATATAAAAATTTGTTTTTTTATATACTTTTTAAAAAATAAAAGTGGTTACTATAACTTTATTAAAAATATACTATTTCTTTGTGAAAAAGAGGAAAAAGAAATAATTAACTTAAAAGATGATATAATAAAAACAATTTTTTTTAAAGAAAGAGATTTAGACATTCTAAAAAAATATAATAAAAAGCTTTACGTTAATCTTGAAAAATTAAAATGTTTTTACATTGAGTGCAAATCAAGAATCAATGATTATTTCTCATTTGATAAATTAGAATTATTAAATAAAGATGAAAATCATAATTTTAATACCTGCTTCATATGTACATATTACTTCAGTAAATTTTTTTTTTTTAAAAGGGATTTCACTTATTTAAACATTTTTCAAAAAAATTTTTTGTTTAATAAAAAGTTTAGTTTAAATTTCGAACAGCAAAATAACTTAAATTTGTTGTTTCAAGTTTTTATTAGAATGAAATTACTATTATTTTATTTTATTTTATTTTTTTATTCTAATCACAAAACTCTAAATAACTCTATTATTTATTTATACAGAATAAAAAACAAGCACAAAACATTATATGAGTTATCCGTTCATATCTATTTTTTGAATATTTTTATCTTTCATATATTAAAGTTTCTTTTTCATAATAGTTATACCTTTTCTGGATACTCAGAAAAAAATAATTTTAATAATGATTTTTGTAGTCATCTGAATAACTTAAATAGTAACAAAAATGATATAAGTGATATAAATTATATAAATAAAACTAATTATGATATTAATGAGAAATTTTTTTTAATAAATGAAAAATTATGTTTGTTAAATAAAAAAATATTTAATGAAAATTTCTCACAAAATAATTTCCCAGATCCAAAAGGAAAAGAAGGATCAAAATGGGTAAACAATAGTGTATTGTCAAATGATAAAAATAATAATAATAATAATAAAATATCATTTTACAAGAAAATACAAAAGAAAAATAATTTATCATATTACCATCATAAACTAGAAAAAATAATAGGAAATATAATGAATTTGCAATGCATAGCAATTAAATTATTAGAAAAAATGAAATTTGATTATTTAAATTATCGTAAACGAATATACTTAAATAAATTAAAAAAGAAAAATGTTAATAGTAATAATATTGTTCTAATAATATCTAATAATAATAACATAGGAAATATTTTATTTTTCAGACAAAATAAAAAAAAAAATATTTTATTAAATAACTTATTAATACCTATAGCTAAATTAACATTACCATTAGAAGTATATAAAGTTGAAAGAATTTTGAATAATTTATTTTTTTTATTCACAAAAAAAGTTATATTTTTATTTAGCTTTTCTGATATTTATGATATAAATTTAACTTTAATAAATTATTATCTTTATTATTTAAATGATATTAGTTATATATATGAATTAAAATTAGTTAAAATTACAAAGGAGGGAAATACCTACAAAGAAATTAAATCAAATATATTATTTTCAGATTATTTTACAAAAAATTATAATTTGAATCATTTTAATAACTTTTCTAATGAAAAGTGGCATAACTTTTATGTTAAAGAAAAGATGAAAAATCAATGTTACCTTTTTAAAAAAAATTATTTTAACTCCTATAAACTTTTTAAAGATATAAAAAGTATTCCATTTATTGATAGTTTTTACTCACATATATTTAATTATCATTATAAATATAAAATGTTTGAAAAAAAATATATATATGCAGATACGTACTCAACATATAATAGGAGTAATATATATTATGAAAATAATAATAATAATAATAATAGTAGTTTTATAATAGAAAGCAAAATTAAAAAAGGAATCGAGAATAAAAAAACAAAAAAAAAAGAAAAATCAGTAGATAAAAATTGTATAAAAAATAGGAATAAATTCAAAATGTGTGATAGCACTTCAAATATAGAAAATTTTTTGCTATCATTTGAAATTAGTAAAAAGTCATTTAATGAAATATATAAAAAAAAAAAATATTTATTTTTAGATAATTCTTGTAATTCAAAGTATAAAAAAAAAAATAAGAATAAAGAAAAAGTGATACATAATACATTTTCTTTACAAAATGATTTTTTTTCTGAGGTAAAGGAAAATACTAATTGTAACATAAAAAAAAAAGAATTAATCTTTAGTTATTTGAATAATGAAAATATTAAAAGAGATTTTAATTATAATTTTAAAAAAGAAATAGCAAACGGTAATTTGCGAAAGTCAGAAAGAGATGTTGAATATCCATTAACTAATGTCGTGGTACCATTAGATAAAAATAAAAAAAATGTTCATTCCTTATCCAATTTTTTTAATAAAAGATATTTATTAATCGATAAATATAGAAAAGAAATGTATCTAATTATAATAATATATGATTACTACAATAACAAAATTTTAATATATAAAAATGATTTTAAATTTATTGATAATTACTTTGTAAATAATGATCATTGTTCAAATATTGTATGTATAAATAATAGCAGTTTAAAAAAAAAAAAAAAAAAATCATCAAATGTTTTGTTAAATATTTTTAAAGAAAAAAATAATTGTTTGCATAACATTCATAAAGTTGAAGAAAAGACTAATTATATTTTAGTGTTAAACAAGAAAAGTAGTGATGAATTATTTACAATTAAATTAAATATATTTATACAAAATAAACATAAATATTTATTTATAAATCATATAGATCATTATTATAGTTACAATAAATTAAAAGCAATTAAAGATTATAAATATAAACCAAAAGTGATAAATAATTATTCTAACAATTTTATAAGTAATCCTTTTTTTGAATTACAGAATTTTCAAAATGATTCAGCAAAACAAATATACCAATGTAAATTCGAAAATCATAATACCTTTGATATAAAAAAGTTAAAAACAAAATTATTAGATAAACTAATTATTCTAGATAAAGAAAATTATTATCATAAAATAACTGCTGGCTATAATATAATATTGTGTAAAAAAAATATAAATTTGAATAATTCGTATAACAATTTCTTTTTAATTAATTTTGATAAAGAATTTAATATTCTTTGTATATCTAATTATTTTCAGTCAACATATATTTTATTTTTATGTAAAAACATACACGACTTCTTTGAAGATTCAATCTCTTTGATAAATTATTCAGAAAAGGAAAATAAAATAAATAATTATGAAATATACATAAATAAAAAAATAAACGATAGAAAGAAAAAAAATAATAAAAGTAAAGATAAATTTAATGAAAGATTAGAAAAAAAAAAGAATAAATCAATATTTCATGTGATTAATGAAGAAGAAATAAAAAAATTGAATTTCATAACATCATATGTTTTGTTTGCAAGAAGTATCTATAAAAACGAAAATGTTTGTTATGTTTTGTTATTAAATAAAACAAAAATAATTTTAAATAAGTATATATTAAAAAGTAATTCAATTCCTATAAAATTAGAAGATTTCTTTGAATTAAATCTTTGCAGTACTATTTTATATTATCATTATGAAAAAAACTTTTTAATAATATCATATATAAATAATTTAATTGAGATATTCTACGTGGATATAATTAATAATACACTATTTGTATTAGATTCTTTTTATTCTTCTCAAACTGTTTATTCTATATATTTATATACTAATAATGACTCATTAAATAAAAATTTTAAATCTACTCCTTATATATTAGTTTGCATTGGTCTAGAACTATATTGTAAAATTATTATTTATTATTTAAATTTTGATAATTTACATAATACTTGTTCTTCCCTTTTATTAAACTATAATTCATCAAATCGAGCTATTGATAATAATATTAATAGTTATAGTAAGGAAGTTAATAATAATAGTTATATTAAAGGTAAAATGAGGTATTTTGTGCTTTTTAAAAATAATCTCTCAAAAAAAAATGATAATAAAGAAAAAGAAAATTCAATTATTTTAAATGACAAAAAAGAACTTATAACAAAAATATATTACTATGAGATTGATTCATTAAACAATAGTATAATAACTAGTGTTATAAAATTAAATAACTTTCTTCTAGTTGGTAATAACAAAGGTGTAGTAAAAGCATATGATATGTTTGGTGAAAATAATATATCAGATGAACTATTTTTGAATAATTTCAAACTTTATAAAAATCAAAAAAAAATAATACGAGTTTATGATGAATTTTTATTAGGTAATAATTGCGTTTATTTTATTAACCCTATAAAAATAAATGAAGAGATGCCTAAAGAGAAAAATATAATATATAAAAAAAATTGTTATGCTATAGCATTATGTGAAAATAATTTATTTATTTTTTTATCTAATAAAATTAAAAAATATAAAAATGATAATTATGAAAATATAGAAAAAGGTTACAATTATATAAATGAAGTAAAAAGGAGAGTAGATAAATATTTAGTTGATCTCTTTAATATAGATGAAAAATACTATAATCTTATAAAAAATAAAAGAATAGGTGAAGAAAAAATTAAAAATAAAAATATTTTTGTTCTTCCTTTAATGATATTTAAAAAAAAGAAAAAAATAAGAAAAAATCTTAGTGATAATATTTTTATAAAAAATGAATATAATAATAATAGGTATAGTAATACCATGTTTAATGCTAAAAAAAAAGGTAAACAATGCATAAAATTACAAAATTCAGATAAAAATAGTTTACCTTTAAATAATAATTATGATTTAAAATCTAAATGTAATATAGATGAAATAAATATTTTAAGAGACAAAATTCTCGTTGATAAAAATATTGTTCATTACAATGATATAATAGAAAAAAATTATAACAAATATAATTCAGAATGCTTTCATTCTTACCATAATAATAATAGTTTTACATCACTTAATAATAAAATGTTAAAGATAAAAAATAATATCAATGCTAATAATGTTATTATAATAAAAAATTATAATAAAAAAAATTTTGTATTTTCAATTATTATATCAATAAATGATAAATTGTATTTTGGTTTTATTCAAAAAAATATTTTATCCAATCACGATAAAAATACATTTAAAAATATAAATATTATAAAATTTCTAAAATTAAACAATATATTAGATCCTTTTAAATTTTATTTAGAAAATTCTCTAATTTATACAAAAAAGATGAAAAACAAATGCAATAATAGTAGTCATTTTTCAAAAGAAGAGAAAAATGAAAATAAAAAAAAACATATAGAATGTCTTAGAGAGAAAAAAGATGAAAATAAAAAAAGAATTGGGATATATTGCAACAACAATAATTTTTATTTCAAATTAGATAGAAAAATAATAAATATTTATGAAAACAATAATATATCAAATGTTTTTCAAATTAATTTAAATAGAAATTATATTTTAAATGAATTCTTTTTAATTAATACATTTGCAGAAAAGCAAGAAATAATTACTATGATAGAAGAAGAAATAAAAAAAAATGAAAAGAAAGTATATTTAGATGATTTTATTGAAAATTTTATTAATAGTAATGAAGCAATAGAAGGAGACGATAAAAGTAATTCTTTTTATATATTTAATCAATTATTTTTAAGAGATTACAACATTTTTTCAAAAAATAAGCATATTTTATATCTTATTCTTAATAAATGTAGAAACTTTGATAATCATTTTTATTCCTTTTTATTTTATAGTATTATCAATAAAGGGTATCCTTTAATTCAATTTTTTCAAAATAATTTAATTAGTAATAATATTGTTATTAATAAAAATCTGTATAATACAAGTTATAATTTAAAAATACAAGAAAATATAAATAATATTTTGCATAAAGATGAGGGTACTATGTTTAAAAAGTTAAGTGCATTTATAAGAAAAAAAATAAATAGTAACATAATGAGCAGATACTTTTTTAATTTTGATAAAACTTTAAAAGATGAAAATAAATTAAAGAAAAGAGGAAATGACAATGTAGAAATTAGGAAGGAAAGAGAGCAGAATCTAAAAAAAAAGAAAAAGAAAGAATTTTTAGATAACTATTATTGTTTAGAAAAATTGAAAAAAAAAAAAAAAAATAACTCTGATTATAATAATAATACTTGTTTAGATGATAGGGAATCTTATAGAAGTACTCGTTCTAATGATAATTTAACTACTTTTAATAATATATTAAAATATAATAAAAGTATTAATTTTTCTAATATTGATTATGTAGACAGCTATAATGAGAAAATGTCACAATTTAATAATAAATATCTTAGTTGCAATAGTGATGAAAGTTTGGTTGAATTATATAATAAATTAAATAAAGATATTGATCAAAGTAATAAGTTGTATTTAACAAATCCATTAAATTGTAATAAAAGCTACAGAAAAATGTGTAATAATAATGAAGAAAAGGATGAATCATATGATTATATAAGTTTTCTAATTATACATTTAAAAGGAAGTAAATATCATTTTAGTAATGTAATGGAATACAATAAAATAGTAAACCAAAAAATTAAAAAATCAAAAAATAATCTTAAAAAATGTTTTTTTAAACTTTACAATAAAGAAAAAGGTACATCTGATTTAATAAAGTATCTAAATAATGGGAATAAATGCAAAAAATATGTAAAAATTAGTAAAAAGAGTATTAATAAAAATAGGAATTATTACCAACTTAGAAAAAAAAAGAATAATAATGTAATAATTTCAAAGCACATATTTTATCTTTTGAAAAAAAAAAAACAATATAAACAAAATTATAAATATTCAGAAAATTCTAATTTAAAATATGGAGATACCAAAAGTAAGCAACCTAGAAAATTATGTAGTTATGATTGTCTTTTAATTTACTTCAATAACATAAGTTATTGTGCTAAGAAAATAATAATATGTAGATTAAAAGAGAAAATTAACAAAAGATTAAATTTTTCTCATGACGATATATTTTTTATATTACATCTATTTTATAATTATGTGTTTTTAATAAATTATCAAAAAAAAATTTCTTTTTGGATTAATATAAAATATTTACATACAAATATATTTATCATTAAAAAAATTAAGAAGAATAAAAATAATAAATCAGAAAAAAAAAGTGAATGTGCAAAAAAATTAGTTGGTTACTCAAAAAAAATTAATAAAAGAATAAAAACTAACAAAAAAGAAAGAAATATAGAAGAAATATCCAAAGACTTATATGAAAAGAATATAAATGAAATGAATGAAAAAGAAAAAATTTTAAATAAAAACTATAAAAATGAAAAACAAATAAAAGAGAAAAAAAGAAATGATATTTTAGTATTTAAAAAAATTAAACGAGAAAATATTTTAAGATTATTTTTTAGGAATAATAACTCAATTCCCCTTACATATTTAAATAAAAATATGAAAAACATAAAACCATTTATGAATAAATATATTATATTTACTCAGGATAATACTATTATTTTACTGAAAATTGCATTTTCAAAGAATAATAAAAAGATTATAAATAAGCAAAATGATATCATAGAAAATTTTTTGCAATCGTATTTATATTACGAGAAAGATTCATATTATGTAATACATGATCATCGACTATTGAAGTTTTCTGACATCTTTAAAGAATTAATAAAAAACCAAAAAATCATAAAAAAGAAAAAAAATGAAAATTCTAATATAAATGAAAAAGAATATTTAGAAAATTTAATAAAAGGAAGAATTAGATTAAGAAGAGATAATAATAATGAAGTAAGTTCCATCTCTAGTTCTAATTATAGCTCATCATTAAATATTAATAATACTATAGAAAGCAATGATAGAAAAAAAAATAAGTTAGAAAAAAATTATTTAAAGTGTCTGATTATATTTTTGATGGCAGTTTTTCTAAGAAAGAAAAAGATTTTTTTTATAATTTAGAATTTGAAATAATTGAATATTGTGTATATAAGGAAAATTTGGAATATATAAATGATCTTAGCATTTTTGAAAATAAAATATTAGTAACAACTGAAAATTATATACATTTATATATCTATAATGAACATAAAAACTGTTTTTATTTACTTTTCTCTAATGTTTTTTATAATATTAATAATTTGACTATAAGTGAAAAATATAAAAAAACCTTAGTTTTTCATAGTATCTTTAATAATATAAATGTTATATCAAAAAAATTTTTATCAGTTTATCATGTTTTATGCAATGACTTAATAAGTATAGGAAACTTAAAATTTAGAAATAATATAAAATTTTTATTTGAAAATAAACTATTTAATAATTTAATTGGATATAATTTTAATATAAATAAGAATGAAAGCATAATTGAAAGTCTAAGAAAATATCATAAGTTTTTTATGAATTTTTTTCTTGTCGATAAAAAATACAATATATTTAATATATATAGCATAGTGTTAAAGGAAAAGAAAGAAAATTATTTTTATGATAACAACAGACATATAGAAATATGTTATGACTTAATGCTATTTTTTCAAATATTAATAAATGGAAAAAAAAACCAAGAAAATATATTAAATAAAACTTTTTTATATAAAAAAAAATATAGAGATATAAAAAAACTAAAAGCGATTCAAAAATATTATTTTTTTAAACAATATTTTATGAAAAAGAGATATAGATTATTTTTAAATATTTTCCTTTATAGAATATTTATTTACCTAAATAAAAAAATTTTATTCTATAAAAAAATATTTAATAGACAATTAACAAGCGAATTTTTATTTGAATTGAAATTAAAAGTATTTAACAGACTTTTGAAATTAAGTTCTTATGATTTTTCTGATAGAAGAAATGCATTTGATGTATTGAATGATATATATGAACAAAAAGCCAATAAAAATGTTCAATATATTTGTCTTATTAACATGATAAAGAATTATAAAGAAATAATTCAAAGTCAACTTTATAATATTCATTTTACTAACTTAAAAGAAAATAATGGGCTCAATAACAATAAAAAATGTACTGATGTTAATCCAATTACTGATAAAAGTTTAATTTATGATATAAAAGATGTTGAAAATTTAAATAATTTAGTGAAACACAAATATATTTTTAAAAATTTGACAATAAGAAATTTATTAGAAAAAACTATAATACAAAAAATAGAAAAAATGAATAAATATTGTATTAATGATATAAAGGATTATAAAGATATCATAAAAAATAGTATAAAAGATAATGTATATTATAATATTGATTTTTATCATTTAATAGATTGCTCTTCTAATAAACAAAATTCATTTAGAAAACAAGCCCAAATGGAATACATAAACTCATTAAATAATAATAAATTTGATAACTCACTTTATTCTATATACTTTAACTTTTTCATTTACATATCAAATAATCCGAAGATTCTTTTTCATATTAAAAAATACTTGCATTTTCATACCTATTCAACAAAATTACTAAAAAGTAAAACATACTATTTTAATTTGGATTTATTGAATATTATTTTTAATTTTGATAACCAAGCATTAAATGAATTAAAAATGATTTTAAGTTTATTTCCATCAAGTCCCTCAATCGAAGAAGTTTTTAATTCAGTTAATTTACTATCTATGCCTTTTTGTAATTCATAATAGCATAATGTGAATATTTTTTTAAAATTATAAATTAATAAGAAAAAAAAAAAAGAAAAACAGTTATAAATTCTTATTCAATAAGCTTTTAAATTATTTCTCGTTTGTAATTTTATTCTTTTTTATATTTTTATAAATTATAAAAAAAAATATATATTTTTGTTATTTATGTTTATATCATTATATTCTTTATTATAAAAAAAAAAAATATATTACATTTTCTTTTTTTTTTTTTACTACATACAATAAATTTCCATAAAAACTTTTTTAAAAATGTGCAGAATGCTTTTAATAAAATTATTCAAAATTTTTTTTCTTAATGTACTAAATTTTAAATCATTAGAATTTAATAGTAATTTTTATGAAATTACTTTTTCTAAAAATAAAAAAAATGTTCATTCAAATATTTATTTTATTTATTAATTTGCTTTTTTTCTAGCATAATTTATAGAAATAAACAATCTATATTATATTATAAATTTTCTTTTAGATCTAACAATACTGAAAATTTTATTTTAAATTATTACATTTTGAATTAAAATAATATATTTTCATTTTTTTTAAATATTATTATCAACACAGCAATTTTATTTTTTTTAAATGAACAGATATCTTCTTTTTTAAAAAACATCCATAATTAATTAAAAACATAATTATATTACTTTTTATATATTTATAATGCAACAAAATATAAATATAATATATATATATACAAATAAAAAAAATAATAGAGATTTATAAGGGACTAAAAATAATGAGTAAATATGTATAAGAAAGAAATTACTTCAATAAAATGATATTTACAAATATCTGCTATATTGTTAAGATAAAAGAACGATTAAACTAAATAGCATATAAATATATCTTTAACTCCTTTATTGAATTAATTTTTTCTTTTACAAAATTCTAACTCATAAAAAATTACATTTTTATGTATAATGTATTCAAATTAAAAAAAAATTAAAAAATAGCCTATGTACTCTTAAAATTTCATGTGAGAAGTTTTTAAAATTATATTGTCTAGAAATATTAACTTTATCATGTAATGAAGTTTTTATTAAAAAAAAAATTTACAATTTTTTAAAAATTTTCATTATTTTAAAAATAATTTATAGTTGTAATTTTCATTGAATATTTACTAAAAGAGGGAAAAAAAGAAAATTAATGTTTGATATATATTTTTTTAGAAAAGTTTTTACTTTTTTTTTTAAATGAAATTATGAGTTAAAAAATACAATAAAATATAAATCATTATGGACTCATTGGATAATTTTATAAAAAAAAAAAAGGAAGAAATAAAAGGTTTATATAAAATAATTTATATATATATATATATTAAAATATTTAAATTAATACATTTTTTTTTATACAAAATAGAAATTAAAAAAAATAAGAGATGGCTTAAACAGTCAGAGTTGGAAGATCAGAAAAATAAGGAAATTAACAAATTTTATGAAAAAGAAAATAAGAAAAAAAAAATTGAGGAATATGAAAGATTAAAAGTAAAGGAAATTTTTTTGAAGTATAAGATATATATATGTTTTTTATTGTGTAGAATATGTTTTTTTCTTTCTTTTTTTTCTTTTTTTAAGAAACTAAATGAAACATTAGATTCAAAACATAAAAAAAGCAGCGCAGACATAGATACTGAAGAAGCAAACATAGGTTTAAAAAAAAAAAAATATTTTTTTTTATAATTTATTAGAAATAAATTATTTTATAAAGGATTTTTATAATTATTATTATGAAAAATAATGATCATGTCATAATATATATAATTAAATTTATGAATAGAATTTATATAATATTATTATTACTTAAATAATTATTGCTTTTTAATAAACTTTTTATTTTTACTATTATATATAGAAATATCTTTAAGTAACAAACCAATAATTATATTACTACGGAAATTAAAAGAACCAATTAGGCTATTTGGAGAAACAGATTTACAAAGGTTTGTAAATAAAAAAATAAATTTTTTTATGAAAAAATTCAAAATAATGCATAATAATTCTTTCTAATTTAGATATAATAGGTTGAAAGAATTAAAAATAAATAAAAATGAGTTGAAAATAAATGAACAGAATGTTTTTGGTGATGTCTTAAGAGGAAGGTTATATATGAAAAAAAAAAAAAAAAAAAATTATGAACAGTTCATATATATATATATATATATATATATTTTTAGATTAAAAGAAAATTCTCTTGATTTAATTGAAGATAATTTAGAAGACGAAATTGATAATACCAATTCAAAAGATGCAATGAATTTAAAAGTTTCTATATGTGAAAAACAAAATAATGAAAAAGAAAGTGAATTAGATAAAGAAAAAATTATATATGAATGGATAAAAACTACTATGAAAGAATGGAATGAAGAAATTGAAAATATTGATGATAATAAAAAAAAAATAAAACAAGCTACATATTTGCAAACACATAAGGATTTAAAACCTCTTGAAAAAAAATTAAAGCAGAAAACGTATATATATAAAAGATATTATTCAAATTAAATATTTTTATTATTAAACATAATTATTATAAATATATATATATATGTTGACTTTCTTTTTAAATATAGTTTGGAACCTGATGTACTTGAGAAAATATATAATATAGTTTCCTGTTGTCAAAAAAGAGATTTTAAAGCTGCTCATGATGGGTTAAAAAAAAAAAAAAAATCCTTTTATTAAATTTACATATACTTTTATATTTTATTTTAATTTTTTTGTAATTATTTTTTTTAGTTATATGTTACTAGCCATAGGTAACGCTGCTTGGCCTATGGGCGTTACGATGGTTGGCATTCATGAGAGAGCAGGACGTTCAAAAATTTTTACATCAGAAGTAAACAATTTTATTTAAATATAAGAACATATATATTTTTTTAGAGTATAGATGAAAAATTATATTTTGTTTATTTTACTTATTCTTTTTTATGATATATCTTTTAATTGTTATTTATTCATAATAATAACATTTTTACATAATTTAATAGGTTGCACATATTTTAAATGATGAAACTACTAGAAAATACATTCAGATGATTAAAAGGTAAATTAAGTAAACATAATATATATATTGTTTTACTTACAAATTTAGAATATCATATTTTTTATTTTCTTCTCTTTTATCAGATTACTATCTTTTTGTCAAAGAAAATATTGCACAAATCCATCAGAAGCAGTTAATTTATCTACAATTCATATATAACTTTTTAATTTTTATAAAAATAATTATGTTCTTTAAATTTTTTCTTTTTTCTTATATTTTAATTTTTAAAAAATCAGATAATTTATATTTCTTTAATTTTTATTGCTCTCGTTTTTAACGCCTTTTTTAAATCATAAAATTGTTTATTACTTAAAGAATTTGATATGAATCATTTGACAAAATAAAAGAAAATAAATCTATTTAAAATAATTTATTAAAATTTAAAAACATACTTAAAAGAATATATATTCTCATATATATATATTTAATATTAAAAAAATATTTTAATTTTTTTAACTTACTAAATTTTATATAAAAAATTATTTTGAAAAAATATAGAATCGGTAAAAATATAATAAATTTATTTATTTAAATCTCTTAAATTTTATGTATTCCTGTATCATTTCCTATAAAAAAAAAAAAATAAATAAATAAATAAATAAAATAATTAAATAATAAATAAATATAAAACACATAAAGAATAGAATAAATAACAAAATTAATATATTTTAAGTATTAGTATGTATAATTTTTATATAAAATAAAGAAAATATTTTCAATAAAAAATAATATTTTTCCCATATTGTAAATATATATTTATACATTATGTATTTAATAATATTATAATTTTTCCTTTTTTTTCTTTATATATATATATAACTACATATTTTAAATAATATTTTTCCCATATTGTAAATATATATTTATACATTATGTATTTAATAATATTATAATTTTTCCTTTTTTTTCTTTATATATATATATAACTACATATTTTATATGAATTTTAATTTTATTTTATTTCTTTCTAACCTCTGTAAAAATATTATCGGCAGTTAAAAAATCATGATCTTTTTCAAGTGCTTCTAAACTTTCTGCAAGAGAAAAAGAAATCATTTCTGGTTCTTTACATTTAAAAAAATTGTGAAAATTTGGGGAATCCTTTAAATTATGCATAGAATCATAATCCGACAAAGCATGTGTAAGTGTTTTAAATTTCTCTGAATTTTCAACATAATTATAAAATATGCTTGATATAAAGAATTGATCATCTCTATTTTCAAGAGGAACTAATGGTTGATCTTTTGATTTAATTCCATCATACCCTGCTAAAATAATAGCAGCGGTGATTAAATGTGGAGAATTGCAAGTATCGGGGAACTAATGGTTGATCTTTTGATTTAATTCCATCATACCCTGCTAAAATAATAGCAGCGGTGATTAAATGTGGAGAATTGGAATTATCTGGAAGTCTAAATTCAATTCTTTTTTCTGAAGGATTATCATAGTTGATTAATGATAACCTTATAACAGCACTTCTTGACCCAAAAGAGTAAAATAAATTTTGACATGTTTCAAAACCGGGTACTAATCTTTTATAAGAATTCATAGTTGAATTACAGAAAGCTTGCAATGCCTTTGAATGCTTTATTATTCCATTCATAAAATAAAAAGCTTCTTTAGATAAAAAAAAGGTAGATGGATCATCAATAAAAAAAATGTTTTTATTATCTTTCCAAAGAGAAATATTATAATGTAAACCAGTTCCATTATCACTAACTATAGGTTTAGGCATAAAGGTAGCCGTTCTATTAAAAGTGTTAACAATTTTTTTGATAACATGCTTTGCTATAAATATATTATCAGCATTTTTTAATGCATCAAAATACTTTAATGATAGTTCGTGTTGACTTGTAGATACTTCATGATGATATCTTTGCACATTAATATTTAAATTGTTTAAATCCCGACATATCTTATGCTTAATTATATTGGAAGTATCATAAGGATCCGTTATAAAATAACCACACTTCTTTTTTACTTTTTTACTATCATCATTTAGGTAATTATTAAAAGAAGATGATTCCTCACATCCTTCATATTTATTAATATTATTTTGTTTATATACTTCAGATAAATCATTTTTACAGCAAAAGGATTCTCTATCATATATTTTTAGATAAGAATTATATTCATCTAAAGAATAATTCACCTTATCAAATATAAAAAACTCTAGTTCATTACCTATAAAAACATTATCAGCTACTCCTTTTTTTTTAATGAAATCGCAAGCTTTTTTTAAGATAGTTCTAGGGCACTTATAATAGTCAAATCCATTATATCTTTTAATATCACCTAAGACGTTTAAAACATTTCTCCCTCCACATTCTTCAATATAGCAAGTTTGACAGTCTATTTTAAGATAAAAATCGCTAAGTTCTGTATCAGAACATAATTTAATTGATGATGAATCAAAAGGAAACCCTTTTTCTAATTTATTTAAAGTAATTTCACTAACATAAAAAAAGCATTTATAAAAGCTTCCTAAAAGATTGCTAATAATACATGCAACTATTTCTACATCATTCTTCTTATCATTTATAAACTCAAAGAGTTCAAAACTATTAGAAAAACATACAGATTCTGTTTAATGTTACATAAAAAAAAAAAAAAGGTTATGCTTGAAAAATATTTAAAAATAAAGCAAAATATATTAAAATATAGGAAATAACTATTAATAATAAACTATTTAGAATACAACTCATCATTATTTG
Source organism: Plasmodium relictum (assembly GCF_900005765.1). Classification (NCBI taxonomy): domain Eukaryota; phylum Apicomplexa; class Aconoidasida; order Haemosporida; family Plasmodiidae; genus Plasmodium; species Plasmodium relictum. The sequence goes on along the minus strand of NC_041685.1, from coordinate 766,713 downwards.
TTACGCATATATGCACATACTGATTGTTATATATATGTATATTACACTATTATAATATATTTTACTTTCATGTATATATATATAATAAAATGTATTTTTTTTTTTTTTTTTTTATATTATTTTACATCTTATATTCTTACTCATTTTTTGTAATATCCAAGTAAAATTCTACGTGGTAGAGCTTTATTAGAAAATGTCTCTAATAAAATTGTTCCTTTGTATTTTTAATTTAGAGTAAAAGAATTAAATTAAATAATAGAGATAAAATATTAAAATTTAAAAGAAAAGTTCAAAGAGTTATCTAAAATTTTTTTTTTTATTCAAAAAAAAAAAATTTTTTTAATTTACCTTAAAATTTATGTGATTTATTCAAAATCTTTTTTTAAAACTTATATTTAAATTTAGATGTTATTTGCTCAAAAAAATTTATGAAAAAATTTGCATTTTTTAGTAGATACAGGGGGATCATTATCATTCTAATATATAAATAATTTTTAAAGTTAATGAAGATATTAATTTTTCTACATAAAAAATCATTTATACAATAAAAAAATAAAAAAAGTAAAAAAAAGAACAAAACAATATTAATTGGATTAAAGCAATAGTATTATAAAAAAAATTAGTATAATATATATTTTTTTATTGTGCAAAGTATTACGGTACTAAGTATATTTTTTTTTTCTCTCCTTTTGTTCTTTTTAATTCTTTTTAGTTCTTTTTTTTTTTTTTTTTTTTTTTTATATATATCTAAATGAATTTAATATCAAATGTTTTATTAATTGTGTGTTTAAAAAAAAATTAATGTTTAGGCATACTATTTTATAAATATACTGTATTATAATGCTCTAGTATTTTTGTGTTTAATAAAATAAAAAAGAGAAAAATAGAGAGTAACTATAATTTGAATTTAGTTATTTTTTTATATTATATGAAATAATTATAATTCAACTAAATTTTTGTTATCTTGAATGTTTATAAATTTATGTTTTATTTAGAAGAAATATTAGAATTAAAAAGATCAGAGTTTTTATTAATTGAAATAAAATTATAAATAAAACATGAATTTAATGATAATAAATATATTATTTTTTAATTATCATTTAGGTTCATTTCTTTTGATACAGACCTAAATATATATATATATATATATATGTACATGCTTTGCTTTTTTTTCTTTTTATTTGTTAGATAATGCTTGTACCCCTGGTAATTGTTTTCCTTCTAAAAGCTCAAGTGATGCCCCTCCTCCTGTAGATACATGACTAATTTCATTTTTCTTTTTTTGCTGTTCAACTAATGAAGCTGTATCACCACCTCCTACAATAGAAATGCTTCCTCTTTTTGTAGCTTCAACAACAAGATTAAGACATTCAATACTCCCTCTCGCAAAATTAGGCATTTCAAAAACACCTTGTGGTCCATTCCATATAATAGTTTTTGATCCCAAAATTACTTCTTTATAATTTTCAATAGTTTTATGACCAGCATCCATACCCATCCAATTATCTTCTATTCCTTCTTCTTCTGTTACTATTTTTGTATTGGCATCATTAGAAAACTTATCTGCTACTTTAAAGTCTACAGGTAAATAAATTTGTACATTTTTCTCTTTTGCTTTCTTCATAATATCCTCTACTATTTTACTTCCTGCTTCATCAAATAATGAACTTCCAATTTTCATTTTATTTAAAACATGCTTAAAGGTATATGCCATACCACCACCTATGATCATTCTATCAACTTTGTCTAATAAATTTTTAATTAATTGAATTTTATCAGATACTTTTGCTCCACCTAAAATAGCTAAGAATGGTCTTTGAGGATTTTCTAATGCTTTACTAAAATATTCTAATTCTTTTTTCATTAAAAATCCGGAAGCTTTTACGTTCAATTTTATTCCAACCATACTACTGTGAGGTCGATGAGCTGTACCAAATGCATCGTTAATAAAAATATCACCCAATCTTGTAAGACTATTTTGAAATTTTTCAACATCTTCTGGTTTTGCTTTTATTTTGTTGCCATTTTCATCTACTCCTTTTCCTTCTTCTTCTATATGAAATCGTAAATTTTCTAATAAAATAACTGAATTTTCCTTTGCTTCATTAATCTTTTTTTCTACTTCTTTTCCTACACAGTCATCCAAGAATAATACATCTTCACCAAGTAAATTCTTTAAATTTTCAGCAACTGGTTTTAATGTATATTTTAAATTCTTTAAACCATCTGGTCTACCACAATGAGATATTAATATAATTTTTGATGCGCCTTCCTTTTTTAAATAATTAATTGTTGGTAATGTTGCAGTAATTCTTGTATTATCTTTAATTATTCCATTTTCTATTGGCACATTAAAATCAACTCTTAATAAAACTTTCTTGTTTTTTATCTCTTTTACGTCAGTTAAACTTAATTTATTTCCTATCATTTTCTCTAGTTTTCTGTAAAATTTGAAAAAATTTCTATATTCATTATATATATATTATGAACAGTTTATTATGAATAATATATATATAAATCTTATATATTAAAAAAATATATATATATATATATATATATATTTCAGTATTATTAATAACAAAAAAAAAAAATACTTGATTTTAATTTTTCCTTTAAAGAATTTTTTTATTATTTGTGATGAAAATTATACTTTTATAAAACTTCTTTTTAAAGATTCAAATTTTGTTTTATATTTTTAATATATAAAACTTTTTATGAGGATATATTTTTTTCTTTTTTTAAATGAATATAATTTTATAGTATTACAATATTTTATATTCGATTTAATGAAATTATTTTGTAGTATTTTATATATATATTTTTTTTATAATAATTTTATGTTTAGGGAGTTAAATATGTACATATATTTATCATATTTTAGTGCATTAATATTTTATACTTACGCAAAATTTACTTCAAATTAAAAATTCTAAAATTCTTTTTTAAAAAACTTTAAATATTGAATGAGTTTTAGCTTATATATAAATTATTTCATTAATTAAAATTAAATTGATAACTAATAGAAACACATTAATAAATTCTATTATATATGTTATTAACTGAAAAATATGACTTTATCCAGTAAAACGTAACATTGACAAAAATTTCACATACTAAATATAAAGTGAAATTTATGTAATCATATATTTAATGATATTTCATTAAGTGAAAATAAATTTTCTTTATTTTCATTAAAATAAAAGAAAAAGTTAAAAAAAAATAAAAATGAAACAAATCTACAAATCTCTTTAAAAAAAGAAAAGGCAAGTATCTTCCATTCAAAGCAGTATTCCACATTAGTATTGTGGTATTCTTTTAAATAAGAATTTAAAAAAAAAATGATATATAACAAATAAAAAAAATAAATAAAATGGTTATAGCTATTTTTAAAGTATATATATATTACCTAATTGATTTTATTAAATTTATAAATTTTAGAATCATTTCATTATACTCTTACTTATCATTACTTTTAATTGTAATGTCCATACCTACACCAATAAAAATCTTCGAAAAAAAAAAAAAAAATCCTTTCTTTTAGATGACAAACTATATAATCGTTTTTCTCATTTACATAATTAACTTCATATGTTTCTTGATTTTTCTTTAAATCAAAGATAATATTATTTAAACTAATATTATTGTTTTCTTCTAAATAATACCTTATAACCTCACTTAAGAATCCTTCATTGTTTCCCATGTAAGAAAATTTTGTATTATTTAAAATTTCTTTATCAAATATAATTTTTGTAGGGACTTTCATTATTTACATTTTCTTCTTTTTTATTTCTATGCAAAATTTCATTATTGATATCAAGCCAGTTAATTATATCATCATCATTATAAAACATACTTTTAAATATTTCGTAAGAAATGGAATATATTTTTTTTCATTAATAACTTTTAAGATATTTAGTTTCCATTTAAATTTCTTTTCTTCTTTTTTTTCTAAATTTTCTACGTAAGATTCTTATAGCTTATGCTTTGAAATATTAAAAGAAAATCTTTACATTTATTGTATCTTAATATAATTTTTATAAAATTAAAAAAAAAAAACTAAAGTTTTCTTTCTACTAATTTAGGGAAATATTGGACAGTATGGTATGGTAAATATTTATGCTTTATGTCCATCACTATGTATTCATTCAAATAACTAGAGTAACAAGTTATATATAAAACATTATTAGTACGCTTACTTAATTTTAAAGATATATAATAAACTGCTTTAAGCTTACCATTAATATTAGTAAATAATTCATTTACTCCATTTGTATATTTACATATATTAATTATATTTGTATTACCATGAAATATGTATTTTACTTTTTTTATTACACATCCATAAAAATAACAAATTAATTTATAACTATAGCATATTCCTAAAAATGGTATATCAATTTTTTTTTTTAATTTCTATAACTGTTTTAGGTATTTATTACATTATTTCCATAATATGATTACATAATAATATTATTAATTTTTTCATAAATTCATTAAAATATATTCTATTTGATTTTATAACTACTAGCTAAATATTATTCACTTTATGCAAAAATTGTACGATGTTGTATAAATAAGAATCATAATTATCAATAGACAAACCAATAATATGTCCTTTCATTTTAGAAAGTTTAAAAATAAATAATACATTAGTTGTGCTACAAAGTTTTATTTTAGTTAATAGTAATATTAAAAACAAAATAAAAAAAACAAGCATATTGTCGTGTGTTAACAAAAAAAGTTTTTATGTATGCTATTTGCTCCATTTATTATGAAAATTCCACTTTTTTTTTTTTAGAATAGTACCTTTATAACAAAATATAAAATATAAAAAAAAAAAAAAATAATAATAAAAAAAAAAAAAATAATAATTATAAAAAATAAAATAAAGTAAATAAATCAAAAGGATTATCTGGAAAAAAATTCAAATATGTATTTGTTTTTTCTCTTTTTTACAAAATACATATTTAAATATTAGTTTTATCGTAAAAATCTATTATTTCATGCCTTTTTTTTGAACATAAAGATGCTTTAGGGCACCATTCTAAATTAGAAAAATATTTAAAAACAGTACATAATATAAAACATATATTTTTTTTAAAATTAATTAAAAAAAAAAGAAAAAGCATATAGATATGTAAGTATACGCATGTAAATATAAAGTTGAATTATACTTTTTATATATTTCTTATGATGTTTAATAATAATTACCTTTGGTATTGTCGTACAAATTTTCTATTTCTTCAATATCATATAACAATGAACTTTTTGATTTTTTTAACATTTCGTATTCTAAGCTCCATTTCTTACCTCGTAAAATCTAATAAAAAAAATTTTTTTTTTTTTATTTAATCATTTTATAAAAACGTGTACAAGATAAATTCTGATTTTATATTCATATTATTACTATATTTCTGAATTTGCAATTTCCTTTACTAGCTATCAATCCAACAGAACCCTGTAAATATGAATAGGTAAATTTATACAAAGAATAACTTATAAAATTATAGAAATATTCTAAATAAAAAGCAAACCGTATAAGAAAATATATATTTACAGAAAAAAATTTTATGTTTTTTTGTAAAATACAGAAATATAATGTTTTATAAGAGGAAAACACAATTTTTATGAAAAAAAGAAACTAAAATAAATAATAAATTATTACATAAAATATAAAAAAAAAAAAGTTTTTTTTTACGTTAATTATACTTGTTTATTTTCATTATATTCGGACTCATCTTCACTTTTTCTAAGATAATCAATAGAAAGATCTCCATATATTCCGCCTCTAACTTTGATATCCTTTATAATTTCTTGAACGAATAAAATATACCATTCATTATTTTTTATTTTTAACTCTTTAAATTCTATATTAAAATATACATAATATCATTACAATAAAATACCTTTTATTAGAAAAAAAAAATAAAATATGCCATATCCTTTTATATAATTATATATTAAAAAAAAAAAAAAATTTAACCTTTCAGTATTATTAATTCACCTTCTTTGATGCGAACTAATTTTAGTATTCTATTATCTATTATCAATGCCCAATAATTTCTTTCACCGATAACTCGAAAAATAAAACCACATGTTTGTGCATCATTTATTTGAACTTCCAGTTGAGCTATTGTTTTCTAATAAAAAAAAAAAAATTATATAGAAAAGTTAAAATTTTCATTTTTTTAAATATACTATTATAATATTACTTTACAAAAAAAATCTTTTTTAATTAGAGATGTTCGAGTAGTCATTCTGTTTTATTTTTGAGAATAGAAATATTTATAGAATTGTAAAAAAATAGATTTATATATATATATTTTAATATATCATAACCTATTGTCTAACCATCCAAAAGGAAAAGGATGATTCTGAAAAAATTTAAAGGTATTATAAAAATATAGAAAATGCGTCGTATATATATATATGAATATTTTTCACAATTTTAATAATATTTCATACAGGTTCTCTACAACTCTCTTTTCCCATATATTCTATTATAGCATCTTCATTATTGATAGTCCAATTATTAGTTTGTAACCATCCATTGTCTTATAAAATATATTTCATTATAAATATATATATAAAATATAATATTTTAAAAAAAAAATAAACATTATGATATATTTTTACTTAAATCAATTGGTTCATACGATGGTTTCAAAAAATATTCACGACAACTTTCATTAAATTTAAAAAAAAAAAATGTTAACTTTTTTTTTTTACATAATATAAATGTATTTTATTTCTGTATCATTTATATATCTTTAATAAAATTACCCTCCTGATAAATATATACAAATAAAATTATAAAAATTCTTAAAATTAGAGAAACAAAAAAATAAGATATATATATAATTTTTTTCATTTACTATAATCTAAGTGTTTCTTGAAATATTTAGGGTTTTGAGATGGATATAATCTGAAGATAAAAAATTATGATTAAATTAATTCTTTTTTTTTAATTTTTTAAAAAAAATATCTCTTCCTATTATTAATATAATGATATTATGTAGTTTGTTATATAAATAAAATTATATTTAATAATAATTAGTATAGACAGGAAATATTTTATTCAAAATTTGTAATATAAAATTTTTATTAAAATATGTTAATATCTATTTCATATGAAAATTTATTTTTCTTTTAAATTATTTTACACATTAGTTAACCATGTAAGAACATTAATTTTGCTTTGCAAAAATCTGTTATCAAAATTCTCATAAACTCTAAATTTTTCGCAACTACTAAGATATAAAAAATAAAATGCTACAACTAAAATTTTTTTAATCATTTTTGTGATATTTTTCTTTTATGAATAAGTAAAAGGCAAAAGCAATAATATTTTATTTCTATAAACAATATTATAAAAAAAAACGAGTTCTATGAAAAAAAAAATTCTTTCAAAATATTAGTTCTGCTATACACTTTTATTTTCATATTTTAATATAATTAAAAAAAAATTTGTAAAATTTTAGGATATAATAATAAAAAAAAAAAAAAAAAAGCGTATATACACAAAATAATTCAAGATACGCAATTATGCATATCTTAAAATTTATTAAATGATTTTAAAAGAATTAAACTACAAATTTGCTATATTAATTTGCCTTAATATATATATTTAATAAAATAAACTTTATTAAAAAATGCACATTATAAAAAACGACGTCTTAATATTATTTAATTATTAAACTTAACATTCATAAGGTAACAAAAAAAAAAAAAAATAAAGTTAAATAAAAAAGAAAATATATTTTTTTTTTTTTTTGAGAAGATTAATTTTCTTATAAATGTTATATTAATAATTAGATGGTAAGAATAAAATAATGAAAAAAAAAATTAAAAATTGAGACATTAACTTTTTTTTTCTCTTGGATTATTAATTTTAATTCTGTTATAGAAGTTAATAATATTTTTTTGTGATATAAAATGAAATTTCTTATTTAATCATTTTAATAAATATATATGCTTTTCTTTTTTCTTTTTTTTCAATTTTTTAAAACATTTTTCTCATGAGTTAGATCTTTAACTCCTTCCCACGTGAAAGAATCTTCATTTCTACCAAAGTGGCCATATGATGATGTTTTTGAAAAGATTGGTTGTTTTAATTTCAATTCTTCAATAATATATCCTGGTCTAAGATCAAAATTGCGTAAGATGATTTGTTCTAAATCATAATCAGTATATCCTGTGCTAACAGTCCCATAAGAATTAACGTTCAAGGAAATTGGATTTGCTATTCCAATAGAATAAGATGCTTGAACTAAAACTCTTCTGCAAAATTTATTAGCAACAAGTGATTTTGCTATATAACGTAAATAATAAGCTGCTGAACGATCTACTTTTGAAGCATCTTTTCCTGAAAACGCGCCTCCTCCGTGTGCACCCCATCCTCCATATGTATCACAGATAATTTTTCTTCCTGTTAATCCAGCATCAGCTGCTGGACCACCTAGAACAAATTTTCCAGAGGGATTCAAATAATATAAAGTATCTTTATCTAATAACTTTTCAGGTATTACATATTTAACTACATTCTCCATTAAATCTAATTTTAATTGTTCATGTTTTATATTTTCTGAATGTTGTGTTGATATTAAAACTGTATGAACACGTAAGGGTTCCATATGACCACCACAACTACCTTTATTTTTATATTCAATAGTTATTTGTGTTTTTCCGTCTGGACCTAAATAAGGTAGAATTCCTAATTTTCTAACTTCTGTTAATCTTTTTCCTAATAATGTAGCATAATGATGTGTTAAAGGCATATAATTTTCAGTTTCATCTGTTGCATAACCAAACATTATTCCTTGATCTCCTGCACCAATTAATTCTGGTGATTTATTTTCATGAACACACTGAGCTATATCAGGTGATTGTTCATCAACAGAGACTTTAATTTTTGCCGTTTTATAATCTAATCCTTTACTTTCATCATCATAACCAATGTGTTCTAAAACATCTCTTGCAATTTTATCATAATCAACCTTAGCTTTAGTTGTTATTTCACCAAATATAAAAATGAAATTCTTTTTTGCACATACTTCACAAGCAACTTTACTATCTGGATCTTCTCTTAAGCAAGCATCTAAAATTGCATCAGAAATCTGATCACATATTTTATCGGGGTGCCCTTCATTAACTGATTCTGAAGTAAACAAAAAGTTTCCTCTTTTAATTTTTAATTGACTCATTGTTTAAATATTTATTACTTCTTTTTTTAAAAAAAAAGTTTAAGTATATATATGTTTTAAAAAAAAAAAAAAAAATTAATTATATATACTTTGAATATCTTAATTAAAAAAAAAAAAAAAATTTATGCATATACATAAATGATATTTAGAATCTTCAATGATAATATATTTCAGATTAAAAATTAGAAAAATTCCACAATTATATATAGACAAAAAAATATTACTCTAAATAAAAAAAAAAAAAAAAGCAATATACGTGAATATTGGAGTTATTTAAACAAATCAATGTGTATAAATCATGTAAAATATAAAAATATATATATATATTTATACTTTATCCTTTTAAGGATTAAACTTGTATATTTTTTGTTTCAATTTTCTTTATAATGATATTTTTAATTTGTACTGATTGTATACATATATTATATATATATATATATATATATATAAGAAAAAAAAATTAATTTTATTATGTAAATTTTTTTTTTTATGAAATAAAAAATATAAATATTATTACAAAAAGATAAATATAAAATATATATAAATAAAAAAAATTTGTATCAAGATTTTGTTTTTTTTTCCTTTTTTTCTTAGAATATAAAATATAAAAATTAAAATTTTTTTTTTTTTTTTTATATCATGCAAATTTTGATCTCGTTGAATTACTTATATATAGTATATATATTTTTTTTTATTACAATAATTGGTTGACTTTTAATATTTTTTTAAATGCTTTAAATTTTTTGTATGAAAAAAAAAAATGTAATATATGTTTTTGAAATAATAAGAATTTTAAAGAAATTTTATTTCTTTAATTGCTTTATTAAAATATTAGAAAAAAAAAAGAAAAATATTTTTATATATTGAAAAATGTATGGAAAATATTTTTTTTCTTTATCACAAAAAATCGTGCAATTTTTTATTCTATCTAGAATAAATAGCTTGTAATGTTTAAATAATAAAAAAAAAAAAAAAAGGTACATTTTTTTTGCATTTCATAATTGCTCTTTGAAATTTTCCTTTTTTCTTATTAATTTATATATTATAAATAAAAATAAATTTGCATACTTTATTTTATGTGCATTATCAAGAACATTGAAAAGAAGTGCAATTTTTGCATATGGAAATACTCGAATTTTTTTTTGCTTTATGTTTAATAACTACTGTAAAAGTTATATATATTTTAGAAGACTAGATTCTAATAAATGGTATATAACAATTAATGCCTTCCATTAAATATATAGATTTGTTTCTCTACTAACTTTATCATATGAATACCAAATAAAGGATACAAATATTTTGCATTGAACTTGTGCTAAATTTTAAGAATATTAATATATTATAAAAAAAAAAAAAATGCATGGAAATTCTAATAGTTTTTTTTAATCTTTTGTCAAAAAGAATAAATAGTACTTACGAACTTTATGTAATTTATATAGTTAACAATGTTTTATTTTCCATATTAAGTAAATTGTGTATATAAAAAAAAAAAATTTTAACAAAGTTATGAATTAAATATAAAAAAAGAAAAGTATCATTTGAATAAAAAATTTATAAAACATAATTTATCGAAAAAGAAAAAAATGAAGTTTTGTTCTTTATTTCTTGGTTTTTACTTATTTTTTCTTTCTATTTCCTCAAAAAGCTCTTCACAAAGTGCAATATCTAAAAAAAAGAGAAAAAATGAGCCAAAATTTTCAAATAGTGCATGGATATAAAAGTACACAAAGGTTCAGTAATTAAGTTAAAATGTAAAATACAAAATATATAATATCGTAGAACTATTGAAATATCAAAAATAAAAATTTCAATCGACTTTTTTTTTATTTTCTTTACTTGGATATTTAAATTTCTCTGTTTTATAATCTTCATTATTTCTAATTGATTTCATTATAAATTCTAATGTATGAAAATCAAAAGAATTTAGTAACTCCTATTGAAAAAAAAAAAATAAAAATTTATATAAATAAAATTATAATATTGAAAAATAAAAATATAATATTATATTTATGAAAATTTTAATTTTTACTTCAGTAACTTCCAAGTTTAAATTAACATTTAAAGTGCTCATGTTTCTTTTCCATCTTTTAAAAAAAAAAAAATACATACACATGAATATTTTAAATAAATAATGAAGGTTCATATAAATATATCTTAATATATATATTTACATAAATTGTAATAAATTGCTGTAAGATATATCATCTTTTGACGAATTTCCTCCAATATAAGCATTACTTAAGGGTCTTTTGTTCTTGCAAATTTTTATCATCTATAAATGGAAGAAAAAAAAAAAAAAATATAAATATATATACATATATAAATAGTTTCACGTATTCACTTAAGAAAAAAAAAAAAAAATATAAATATATATACATATATAAATAGTTTCACGTATTCACTTAAGAAAAAAAAGTGCATATATTATTTAAAATATTAATGTATAAAAAGAGAAAAAATAAAAAACTATAATTGATTATTTTACTTGTCCTGAAAATATTTGAGAATTTTCCACCCAATTTTTATATCTTTCTTTTACTTCATCAGGTACTCCCTCAAACTATTCAAAAAAAAAAAAAATTAAATAAAATAAAAAGTAATTAATCAATTTATATTTAAATGATTAAAAAAAAAAGTGTAAATATATTAATTAAAATAATATTACATTATCATTTGCATTTGCATTTGCATCTTTTGCTATATTATCCATTTGACCTTGAACACTATTTAGAATATTTGATAAATTGAAATTTGGTATGGAAGGCTTATTTGGGTTTTTTTTGTTATCATTATTAGCCATATTATTATCATTCTGATTGCTTACAACAGTTTTTGGAGAAATATTGTTAACATTTTTTATTTTATTATTTTCAGAAGATACTTCTGTTTTTTTTTCTATCACATTATCATTTAATTTTTCCTTTTTTACAGTATCTGTATTGCTAATTTTTTTTGTTTCTTCTTCCTTTTCTACTAATAAACCTTTTTCTTTTCCATCTTCTGAAACATCATATATATCGTCGATATTACTATCATAGAAAATTAAATTATTATTTAATATAGTATTTAATGCATTCTTATCATTTACTTTTTCTATATCATTAAAATTATTTTCATTATGAACATTTTTATTATCTTTTTTTTCATTTATTTTGTCATCATATGTACTTTTTAAGCTACTTTCAAATTTGTTCATGATGCTTTCTTTTTTTTCTTTGATGTTTAGTGCATTTGAATTAAAATCACTGGAAATATTATTTTTTTTATTTTTATGATTACTATCACTATCACTATCACTTCCTTTACTATCACTTTTGTAAGAATCAATATCTTTAAATAAATATTTCTCATTATAACAATTATGATGTTTTTTCTTTTCTTTTTCTTTTTCATCATTTCTTTTTTTTTTATAAGTATTTAATGCTGATTTATTTTTATTAGAAAAATGAAGAAATGAATTATTATTAGATCCATTATTCTCTTTTATTCTATCGTTTTTTAAAAAAATATTATTAATTCCGCTTTCAATTAATGATTTATCACAAAATTTATTCCCTGAGCTTATTTTACTATTATTATTATTATCTTCTTTTGCAAAATTATTTTGATTAATATTATTTTCTTTATTATTTAAATTATCTTTTCTTAAAATCATGCTTTTGCCATCCTTCACAAATGGTAAATAATTTTTATAATAATCTTCAAATTCTTGTTGTAAATTTGTCTTACTACAGCAATTATTTCTCATATCATAAGGAAGTGGATAATAATTATTATTAACATTATTTGGATAAGGAAAGGAATTTTGATTATAGGCGTCCATATTCATTTGTGTGTTATTGTTGTAATGATTGGTATGATAAAATCTATTGTTATTAATATTATTATTTCTATTATTACTGTAATATAAGTTTCTTATTTCCCTTAAGAATTCATGATTTATAGAATCCCTATTTCTATAATTATTTCCGTAATTAGGAAAATAAAAATTGTCATAAAAAACAAAAAAGAAATTTGATAATTTTGAGAATATAACAGAGGCTAATGACAATATTAAACTTATTCTTGAAAATGAAGACATACTTATATCATTATTAAGAAAATTGGCATGGTTAAACTGAATAATAATACTATTAATAATATTATTGATATGAACAAATAAATAGAAAAAGACATAAATAGAATTAGAGTTGTAGTAGGAATGAATATACGAAGATAAATCAGGTCTTCTATATCCAGTCTCTTCTTCTAATAAAACTAATAACTGTTCAATAACTCTCCAAGGAATATTAATTTCAACATTTTTATATTCTGGATTATTTAAATCATTTAAACATTTTGGTTCACTTCTTCTTAATGTACTATTTCTTCTATTACTAGTCATTTGAATAGATCTCATATTTCCGACTGCAGAATTGTTAGATGATAAGGCAGCAGGCTCATTAATGGCTATTCTAGAATTTGTTCTAAATGAATCATTTCTAATTATTTCACTATCTCTTTCTGTATCACTAAGAGGAACTATATTTGGGTAATTGTTTTTAGTATAATAATAATCATCTTTACTAGCAGAAATGCATTCATTAGAATTTTTTATTATACTAGACATTCTTGACATACTCTTGCAATTATGAGCATTTTTATTGGAAATATTGTTATTAATATCTACAATATTATTAGTATTCCTTTTTGAAGAATTTAACATATTTTTTTTATAATCATTAAACATTTTTTTTTTTCTGTCTCTTTTTCTTAAAAAATTATCTACTTTATCATCATTTATATTTTCATACATTTCATTGAAATCATCCCGATGAGTGTATTGTTGTTTTTCATTATATGAACCTTTTAATGTATTAGGTATAAAAGGATAAGGATATTTATTGAAATCATTTTTTTTTTTTAAAATATAATTGTTATTATTATCGTTTCTTATATTGCTGTTGTAAAAATAATTAGGCGGATAATAATAACTTTCTTCAAATGTATTTCCGTTTTGTTTTCTTATTCTTTCATCTTTTTTAAATGGCTCATCATCAGATGTATAGCTACTATAATCATAATATTTCTTTTTTTTATATTTATTCTTAGTTCTTTTTTTTTTTATTTTCTTTCCATATTTCTTCTTTTCTTCCTTTATTTCTTCAGTATCATCACTTTCTGAAAGACCTGAATTACTACTATGTGATTCATTATCTGAACTACTTTCAAAATCATTAAAATTGCATTCTGTATTTTCCTCTTTATTTTTGTTTTTATATTTTTTTTTTTCGTCATTTATATTTTTCCTTTTTTTCTTTTTTGTTACTTCTTTCTCTTCTTTTTTATCTTTATATATTCTACCTTTAAAATCTTCGTATTCTTCTTTTTCCATTTTATTATCCATCATTTTTTTTCTCTCTCTATTTTTTTCTTCATCTTCTTTTTCATTTATTTTCCCTTTTCCTTTTTTTTCTCTATCTTTCTTTTGATCTATATCTAAATAAGTATCATCATTATTCTTTGTATCATTGTGTGAATTTCTAATCTTTTGTTTTTTCTCTTCATCTTTTTTTATATTTGTTTCTTTGTCATTATTGTCATCTTCATTATTTTTATTTTCTTTTCCTTTATTATTATAATCATTCATATTTTGATTAATATTATTTGCGAATATATTATCGTTAGCTGCTGCTGCTGCTGCACCATATATAAAATTAGGGTTTATATTTACTTGACTCATTATATCATTTAATAATGAATATATATTACTTTGCCCCATTAAATCATTTTCTAAATTATCATTCCTAGTCAATCTCATATGAGTAAAGTAAAAAGGAGAAGCATTATTATTAGTATTGGTACTACTACTGTTGTTTTGATTCATACTAGAAGCGAAATTAATATTTAGAGGATCATTTATATTATCATTAATTCTATTTGCATTTGTACTATCATTTTTATTGTCACCATCATTATTTGCATTATCTCTTTTTCTAACAACTAAATGGATTATATGATCATTTTGTATATTATAATCTGAAATTGTTTTTTCATTTGATAAACATTGACCTTGATATATTAATCTTATATCATTTTTATTTACATTTTTTTTCTCAGCTAATATACTTTTTAATTCTTCTGTATTCATACTTTGTTTTACACATAATTCATGTTCTTCATTATTTATACTTTTTATTTTTATTCTTATATTATCTTCTTCCATTGTTTATTCAATAATATATATATATATATATATATATATATATATATATATATATATATATATATATATATATATATGTTATAGACTTGAAATTTTTTAAAAATCTTTTTAAATTATATAAAATACCCTAAAAATTTTTTTTTACACGCTTAAATGTTATATGAAAAGAAAAATATCACACACTTTTCAGTATTTTCAATTCCTTCTAAAGAAAAAAAAGTTACTAATTTTCTTAACTTAAATGAAAGTTTCTTTAATTTTCTTTAAAAAAAAAAAAATGAAAATTATTATATTAAATTAAAAGAATTCTATGTATTTGATTAATTATTTAACTAATTTTTTTTTTTAAAAATAATAAAACAATTTCTTTTTTTGTAAACAAGAAAATTTTATTTTTTTATGATATTTTTAATTGGGTTTAAAAAGGAAATAATATATCAATATTTGCTATTCTTTTTTTCAATTTTTTTTTTTTTAATATATATAATAATTTCAAAAACAAAAGATATTATTTATATATTTTATGCTCTTTTTTTTTTTTTTTTTTTTTTTATTATCTATTTGTATACATTTTATTTTTTTTTTTTTATTTTCATAGTTTTTTCGTGAATGCAACTTTTTATTACTTAAATATCTTATGCAAAAATAATATTAAAATTATAAATAAAAATAAATCAATAAAGGTTATATCACTTTATTATTTTTTTTTCATATTTTAAATTAATATTTTTAAAATAATGAACTTGTATTTTTCTAATTTTTATCATAATCATATTCAATATGGAGATTTAATTTTAAAATATTAAAACAATTATAAGAAAAATGAAAAATTACACTTTAATAATATAAAATTTTGTTCATAATTGCATTTTATTATTTTTTTAAAAATAAAATAGTTTTCAAGTATATATCATTTCCATATAAAACAAAATAATATATTTTTTTTTTTAGTTGTTATATAGAAGAATAATATTATATTTAAATTAGTGAAAATCTTAACATTTTGTAAGAAATAAAATATTTTTTTTTGAAGAAGCTAATATGAGATAATTATATATTTAAAAAAAATGAAATTGGTATCTAATGGAATTTTTATATTTTCATTTTAAAAACATAAGAGAAAAATTGTAAATTTATATAAATTATTTTTATTTTAAAAAAAATTTAATAATGATAAATATAAAAATAAAATTTTAAGTATATATATATATTAAAGTTTAATAAATTTATTTAATTATAAATGAATTAGATTTTAAATGAAATAATTTAAGGAAATATAATTTATAAAAATCATAAAAATAGGGTTCTTTAGAATATATTAAATGTAGTAGTAGAATATATGAATAGTATAAAAAAAAAAGTGGAAATATCCTTATTTTTTTTTTTAAAAATTAGTTACATTTATAGGCTTATAAAATTATTACTTTTTTTTTTTCTTCTTTTCCATTTATTTCATTTTTTATTAGTATAATATATATATATAATTAAATATAGAAATGTTTTCAATAAAATTATTTCATACATATATTAAGGAAATAATTATTTTAAATTAATTTCTTAGAGTTATATACATTAAGAATTTATATTTTTCATAATACTTTAATATGTTTCTTTTTTATCTTTTTTCGACGAAAAATTTATAAAATAAAAATAATAAATTTCGTCTATATAATATAATTTGTATTTTTATTTATTTATATATTTTCTTTT
This sequence comes from Plasmodium relictum, assembly GCF_900005765.1. Taxonomy (NCBI): domain Eukaryota; phylum Apicomplexa; class Aconoidasida; order Haemosporida; family Plasmodiidae; genus Plasmodium; species Plasmodium relictum. Next base: position 749,595 of record NC_041685.1, on the reverse strand, counting down.
TATAACATATATATATATATATGAGTATGTAAACTTCAAAATAAAAAAAAAATAATAATTTTATTTTAATTTATTTTCCTTAATTGTATTAAAATAAAAATTTTTATATAACTTTACTTAAAAATGAATCCATTATTTGTACTTGAAAAGTATTATCAACCTTTCCTTTTAAATAATCCATATATGTTTGATTAAAGCTATAAGATATTTTATATGAATATATATAACCATTTTCTTCTCCTATAAGTACAACTTCATTAAATTTGTTAGCACATAATTTTCTTAATTTCTTTTTTTTTGTAATAATTTCAGTAGTTATTGCATTATTTATGTCAATACTTAAATCATAAATATGAATTTTTCCACAATTATTTGCACTAATAACAAAAAAACAAGTAGATAAGAAAGGCGACCAACTAACATCATATACACACTATAAAAAAAAAAAAAAATGTATATGTATATATATCCTAGATATATTCATTTTTTTTTTTTTTATATATGTATTTATATACATACCTCTTTAATATCAAAAATTATTAATGATTTTTTTCTATTTTGATCCCATATTCTTATTGTCCAATCATATGATGATGAAATAAAAATATTTTTTTTAAACTTGTTGTAAGAAATAGAATTAATAGACATACTATGTTCATTATAAGAATTTAAGTAATGATCAGAATATGTACTAGAATATAAATATATTTTTCCTTTATTTGTTCCAATCAAAAATAAGTTCATTTGAAAAGGATTAAAGTCAATACATGTTATAGATTGAGTATGCATAATATTTAAGCACCCATTTGAATCATCCATTTCTTTTTCTAATGTTAATAGTTTTTCTCCTACCGTAAATTTATTATTATATTTCCATTGGAAAATATTACCATCATAAGAAACGGAGTAAAATGTTTTGGTATTTTGATGAAATATAATTTTTGAAATAATGTCTCTGTTATATAATTCTCTTAAATTACTTTCAAAAATTAATCTGTCTTTTTTTTTTTTTTTTAAATCATAAATACATATGTTACCATTAGATAAACCAATAATTATTATTGAATAATTAACTGATGACCATTCAATTGAATGAATATGGAAATTTGTTTTCAAAAAATGTTCAGGACTTTTAGTATTTTTAAAAGTAAAACAACATAATATTCCCATGTTTATTTTTGAATCATTGTTTTTAAAAGAAATTGCAAATAGATCTTCATAAAAAGGATGAAACTTAATATCAGTAACAACTAATTGATAAGCATTTAAAGAAAATACCCATAATTTTGTTAAGATATTTTTATTATTTTTATTTTTATAAGACAAATATATTTCTTCTTCGTTATTTTTATTATATATTCTATCCATTAATTTTAATGTTTTTAAAAAGTTTTTTTTACATATAATTTTAGTGTCACTTTTTTTTATTTTATTATCCTGATAAATAAAATTTAGTTGTTTATGCTTTTCTTCTTTTATATCTTTGTAATTTATAAAATATAATTCGTGTTTCCCACTATACGATTCTTTTTTTTTCTTTTTCTTTTTTTTTTCAAAAAAATAACTTCCACCTTTTTCTTTTATTGACTCTTTTTCTTGTTCTTTTTCTTTTATTTCTTCTTTTACTTCCCCCCTATCATTATTTTCTTCTTTTTTTTCTTTTCTATTGTTATTTTCTTCTTTGTCTTTTTCTTCTTCATCTTCTTCATTGTCTTTATATTCATATTCATCTTCATCTTCTTCATCAGTATTTATTTTATGATTATAATCATCTTCATCACTTATTATATCTGAATGTTTATCACTAGAGGGAACAGAAGAAAATAAAACTGTAGCAATTTTATTATCATCTGAATAGCTACTAGATTCAAAATCTGAACTATGTTTCTTATTTTTTTCATCATTATCTTTTTTATTATTATTATATTTTTCTTTTTCCTATACATAGAAATTATTATGAGAATATATATATATATATATATATATATATATATATATATATATATATATATATATTTTAACATTTTTATCATCCTCATTTGACATCTTTTGAAATTCAAGTAAGTACGCATCATATATTATGGATTGACAAACTAGAAATAAAAAAAAAATAATATGAGAAATATTTATATTATTAACAATAATGTATATATATATAAAATGTATATTTTTTTATTTTTTTTTTCTTCTTATGAACCAGTATCACATATTTCATTTATTTCTTGTGGTTCTGTCTTAGTAGATTCATCTCTTAAAAAAGAAAAAAAAATTACATTTTTTTTTGTTAATTAAACAACAATTTTATTTAATTTATATATATATATATATATAATGCATACTTAAATGATATTGGTATTGTTTGGACATGCCTATCATTGTAATCAAAACAATTTTTAGGTTTATAATATATGTGATCTAAATGAAAAACATAAATGAATTAAAAAATATAGAGTTTTTTTTTTTTTTTTTTTAATAAGTTTTAATAGTATAATTGACCATTGTCTTTTAAAGTTATAAAGGAATTTGCTTTTTCAATTTTTTTTTTTATTAGGTCTATCTGTCTTTTTCCTTCGTTGCTATCTTTGAGTACTAAACATCTATTTTTATAAGTAAAAAATATATTTATTATTATTTTTATTTTTTATTTTATTTTATTTTTTCTTTTGTTGAAATACATATAATATACTTCTAATAGTTCGTTAATTTTTATATTATTCTAATAATATAGTAATTTTTTTTTTTCTTTTTATAAATTTTTTCCTATTATTAATTAGTATCTAACGATTTCAAATCTAAATGAAAAACGGTGTGATCGATGTGATCAACTGGTATAAACTCTTCATTAGAAAACGAAAACTCAATCAAGTTTTTAAAAGCTCTTGGATTTTTTGGAGATAAGAATCTTGTAAGTATTTCATTTTTCTTAAATTTAGAAAATAAACATGTAAATAGAATAAAGTATTATAAAAATATAGATTATATATACATATATAAGTAAATATATATTTTTACAAATAAGTATACACATACATTATTTTGGTTTGAAACATTTATTTTTTCGTTTTCTATGGTTTCTGTTTCTGTTCCTTTTATTTCATTTAATCCTTTTACTTTTTTTTTTTTTTTTTTTTCTAATAAATTTAATTTCATTATTCTTATGAAATTAGGAAATTTTATTCCAAGTGAAAAGGGCAATAAAATTTTTTACTTTTTTCAGAAATATCAAGATATTTGAAAAAATAACCTTTTTCTTATAATTTTTACTTTTTATTTTTTTTTAAATTATACATATTTTCTCTTCTTATTATATAAATTTTCTTTTTCTCATTAAAATTATTTCTTTTATCTTTCCATAAATATTACATTTTACTAGTTTTTTTCTTTTTCTTCTTTTTTTTTTTAATACTTTAAATTAATAAAGATATAGCTTATATATTATTTAAATAATTCAATAGAATATTTTGTTTGAAAATAAAATAAAATAAAATAAACTACATATAGTAATAAGAAAAAAAAAAAAAAAGACAAGCTTGTTTAATTTTTTTTTTAAGTTTTAATTTATATTATATATCATATTTTTTAAGAGCATTGTTAGAAAATTTTAAAAAAGTAAATACAAAAATGCAAAGATTAAACTAAATGAATTAAAAATTAAGTGGATATAAAAATACTATGGGATAAAATATTTTATATTGATAAAAAATATAGAATAAAAAAAAATATATATGTATAATATAATTAAAATAATGCAATATATTAAATAAATATAACAAAACAATATATATATATATATATATTAGAAAAAAATATATAAAAAAAGAGTATTTTACTTTTTTCTTTAAGATATATATATAAATGTATTTATTACATTAAAAATTGGTTATAGAGATAAAATAAATAAAGTTATATTAATACATAAAACGCTATTAATTATAATAGAACAAAATATTTAATTACATAATATCATAGAATCATCAAATTTCTTTTTATTCTTATACTTTTCTAAAACCTTATCTGAATTTCTCTGAATAGGTTCATAATCTTTTTTTATATCAACTACATCAAAAATATTAAAATTCTTTTTTTGTATTTCCTCTATTTGAGGAAAGTTTATTTCTTCCTCTTCTTTATTTTTTTTCTTATCTGCTTTTTCTTTTTTATTTTTTTTGGGAATTTGATTTTTTTTTTTTTCTTTTTCTGACTTATTAGTTTTTTTTGATTGCAATAAATCAGGAAATAGCTCTTCTACCACTTCTTCTTTTTTCTGTTTAAGTGGAGTTGGCCTAAATAACTTTTTTTCATTATTTTCTTCTATTTTTTTTTCTTTTTCTTTTTCTGTTTCTGTTTCTTTTTTTTTTTCTTTTTTCTTTTCTTTTTTTTCATCTTTTTTCTGATTGTTATTGGAATTCCATGCATTAATATTTTTACGTTCATCTAAAAACTTTTTTGTTTTATATTCTTGTAAATTTATTAACTTTATTTTTACACTTTCTGAATTTATCGTCTCTATGTTTTTGTCATTGTTTTCATTTTCATTAATACTTCTAAGTAAACTTTTTGTTTCATTTTTTAAACTGTTATTTGATATTAATAAGCTACTTAAATTAGACATTTTTATTAAAAATAAAAATTAAAAAAATTGTTAATCATAATTTTGTTTTTCTTCTTTTATATCATTTATCATAATATTTTATTTTTTGTTTATTTTTTATTAAAACTTTAGTTTTTTTTAATTTAATTTAATATTTTATATTATTTTATTTAATATTGCTTTATTTTAATATTTTTATATTTTTTTATTTTTTATTTTTTTTGTTTTATTTTTATTTTTCGTTTTTCTTTTATTTTATTTTTTATTTCATTATATTTTATTTTATATCTTTGTAATAAATATTAAAAATAATTTTGAAATTTTTTCCTAAATTAAAAGAACATATATGCATGAAATAGATATTAATTTTGTTTCCTAATTCGTTATTTATTTATCTAGAAAAAAAAAAAAAAAAAAAAAAAAATTTACAACAAAAAATAGAAATTTGTGAGATTTCATTCTTTTAGAGATTTTTGTTTTAAAATATTAAATTTTTTATTATTTTTTTTTTTGAAGAATTAACAATTTTCTATTAATTTTATCTATATAAAAAGTGAGGATTTTCAAATAAATATTTTTAAAATAACAATTATATATTTTTAGTTAAATAATGTTGCTAAAATAATTTATTACATAGTAAACATTTTTTTTTTATTTTGTTTATTTAAAAATGGGAAATAAAAAAAAATTAACAATTTTTATATAATTACGACGGATAATATATCATTTGTGAAAATATATTTTTAATATTGATTTTATTTTAAATAATACACATGATAAAATTTTTATTATTATATAGTATTTGTCATTTTTATTTATTTCGACATAGTCATATATTACATCGTTATTATGTGAATTTATAATTTATTATTAGTATTTTGGATTTATTTTATTATATATTTCTTTTTAACTTTTTATTGAATAAATATAAAATTATTGTTTTTGATAATAATTTTTTTAAAATGAACAAAAAAGAGAGAAAAAAATTAAGATATATGACTAAGGAAAAATGTTTATCAATAAATGAAATAGAAAAAATTGATGTGGATAAATATAATGAAATATCTCGTAATGTCAAGAATAAAAACAGAAAAAATGCATTAAAAGGGAAAGCTCATTTAAAAAAATTAATTTTGCGTAAACAGAAAAAAGAAGAAGAAAAAAACAAGAAATCCTTAAATATACCTATTGAAAAAAAAATTCCAAAGACAATAGAAAGACTATCAATTTTTGACGAAAATAAAATTAATTATGAAAATGAGAAATTTTTATTGAATGAAAACTATATAGACGAATTTAGTGATTATTTTAAAAATAAAAGAGAACCAAATATAATAATAACATCAATAAAAAGACCATCTAAATATACAATTTTATTTATGAAAGAATTATCTTTAACTTTTCCTCATATTTTTTACGAGCCTAGATTAAATCATTCAATTGAATTTCTTATTGAAAATTCAATTAAAAATAAATTTTCAACATTTATCCTTATAGAAGAAGGAATAGATAAACATCCGAAAAATATCTTTATAAGCACTTTACCTAATGGACCTACATCCAAATTTTCTATTAGGAATATTTTTTATGCTCATAACAATAAAACACAAGTAGAAATAACAACATTACCACCAGAAGTATATATAACTAATTTTAATACTTTTATTGGAGAAAGAATAAAAAGGCAACTACATACTTTAGTTCCTTTTAATCCTGAGTATAAAGCACAGAAAGTTGTTGTTTTCTATAATCAAAGAGATTTCATTTTTTTTCGTCATTTTAAGTAAACCTTTTATAAATTAAAAACATATTTGCATAATAAATTCTTTTTTCTACTTTTATGAAATAATAAAAAATAAATTATACATCCTGTAATATATATATATATATATATATATATATATATTTTTTTTTTTTCGTTTTTTTATATGAACATATACTTGTAGGTATAATTTTCAAGATAAGAAAAAATGTAATTTAAGTGAAATAGGTCCTGGATTTACTTTACAACTACTTAACCTTAAGGTTTTTTTTTTTTTTTCTTTTTCTATTCATATTTTAAATTTTATTCTTTTTCATATAGTTTTTTTTTTTTAATTTTTGTTGTACTATTTACACATTCATATATATTTTTGGAAATATCTTTTTTCTTTTTTCCATATGTTAAAGTAATATTTTTAAAATATTATATTTTTTTTTTTTATTATTAGGATGGATTAATTAATGACAAAGAAAAAATGTATGAATTTTTGCTACGACCTGATATGAAAGTTAATAGAAAGAAAATGTATCTTTAGAATTTTCTTTTTTATTTTTCACATTTTGTTTTTAATTTCGTACATATATTTTTATTTTATCATATTTGTATTACTTTTTTTTTTTTTTTTTTTTTAATTATTTATCATTTATTTTTTTTTTTCTTTTTTTTTATATTTTTATGCCTTTGTCATTATTTCAATTATGTTTATTTTAAAAAAAAGAAAAAATAGTTTTTGTTTTTCTTTTAATGTTAATTTGAAAATATTATTTTATGAAAAAACAAAAAAAAAGAGAAAAAAAGATAAATGTAATCCTTAGAGAAAAAAAATAAATAAATAAATGGATTTGAAATGTTTTCTTCATTTGTTTCTGTTCATTTATTTAAAAAACCTCCTATTTTATTTTTGCTTTAATTCAACATTTGAAAATAATAACTTTATTTTAAAAAAAAAATATTATATGAAAACTTTCAATAATTATTTCAACAAATTATCAAATTTTCAATTAAGACTGATATTTAGAAAACAAAAAGATCAATCTATGGTAAGAAGTATTCCTAGTCATGTAAGAAGAAGAAATAAAAAGAAAAAAAAAAAAAAAAAAAAGAAAGATGAAAAAGACGAAAAAAAAAAAGTAAATAAAAAATTATTGAGAAGGAGGTTATTGAAATTTTATAAATTAAAAAAGAAAAACGAAGGTATAGAAGATAATATATTTAGTGAAAATAAAAAATATTCTATATTTGATTATATTGAACAGAAACTGAAATGTAATCAAAATTATTCAGATGAAAATAATAACTTTGATAATAGCAAAGATAAATTTGACGAAAATGAAAATTTCAATTTTTTTACGAAGAATAAAAAAGAGTATAATTTTCCTGAATTGGAAAATAATAAAATAGAATATGAACAAAAAAATGAAAGTAATTTGTCTATATATGAAGAGAATATGAATAGGAAATTAGACAGATACACGAGAGATAAAGATAAAATAAGTGAAGAAAAAATAGATAAAAAGAAAATAGATGAAGAAAAAATGAATGAAACTGAAAAAAATAAAGATGAAGAAAAAATAGATAAAAAGAAAATAGATGAAGAAAAAATGAATGAAAATGAAAAAAGTAAAGATGAAGAAAAAATAAATGAAAATGAAAAAAGCAAAGATGAAAAGAAGGATGGAACAAATAGTCGATTGCTTATCAAAAAGAAAAAAAAAAAATTAAAAAAACTAAAAAAAAATATGCATATAGGAAGATATCGTAGAAAAGTATATACATACGAAAAAAAAATTTCAGTCGATGATATTCATGATTATGTTTTAAATAATCAACTTAAAGACAAATATATATTAAAAAGAGATTCATTAAAAAATGTATTTGTAAATACACCCCTTTTCAATTTTTATAATTTCTATAACTTTTTTCAAATTGATCATATAGAAAAATACAATAAATCCAAAATATTAAATTTAATTTATTATTATATTTATAAATACAAAAACAATATTAAAAGTGAAGCAAAATACGATTGCTTAAAAACAGATGAAGTTACGAAGAAATATGAAAGCATAGCAGATGATAAAAGGAAAATGAATCATTATTTAGAGCATTACATCAACATGAATAATAATAAATATTTATATATGAATATTGATAAAGATTATACTTTAAAAAAAAAAATAAATGATTCTTTTACAATAAGTAATATAAATAAAGTTGACTCCCTTCATATACATAATTACAAAGTAGTGTGGACAATTAGAAATGTTCAAGAGGTATATAAAAAAAAAGGAAAAAGAAAATAAAAAAAAAAAGGGGAAAAAAAAGAAAAAACTAAAAAAATAATAAAAAATAAACCAAAAAAAGAAAGATTTATATACAAATAAATAATACTGTAATATATGCAACATACATTTTTTTTATTTTATTTTTTTTTTTTTATTATTAATATTACGAGATTAAATATTAATGCTAATATTTTATAAATTATTTTACTTTTTTTTTTTTTTTTTTTTTTGATAGAAATTATTTTGGAGATTTAGAGAAATGGGAAATATTCCTTTGACTACTTCCTCATTTTCCTTTGCAGGAAAAAAATCATTTAAATTAAAAATTTGGTTAGATGGCCATAAATCAGCAAAAAAAGGGTAATATTTTTAATTTTCTCATATTCATTTTACTTTATTTTGTTTAGTCGTTTCTAATATAGGATTGTTTCCTTTACAACACCCTTATATTTTAATTGCACATCTTATTTACTCATTATTATTATTTTATTTTATTTTATTTTATTTTATTTTTTTTTTTTTAGTTATGTCAGTGTAGGTTTAAAGCAGTTAGAACATTATGATATACTAGATGAATATATATGTTTTTCACTTAATGGAATTACTAAAGGTCCCTTTACATTTTTGTCAAAAGAATATTATCAGAATTCTTATAATTTTTGTAAATTCGATGATTTAGATTTAAAAAATGATGAATTAGAATTAAGTTTATTCGTATATGACGGTATTGTTTAAATTCCTCCAACATACTTATAATAACCTCTTTTTATTATTATATATTTTTACATAATCCCTTATTTTTATTTTTAAAAAAGTTAAATTTGATAATTGCATTTATTTTTTTAATATACAACAATAAATATGTATATTGTATATACATTTTATTTCTGTTAAAGTATATGTGTTACAGAATAAACTTTTTTTTTAATTTTTTTTTTTTTTAATAAATTATATTTACTTATATTTTATTAAAAACAAATATAATTTTTTTCAAAATTAACGATTATTATTTTATATTTTTTTTTTTTTAAATTATATATCAATTACTATTCATGCTTTTTAACTATTTAATAATTTTTTTTTTTTTTATTCTGTTTTAAAATATTATTTCATGATAATTATTGTTAAATGATTTTTATTTTAAAATTATTCTTTATTTTATTATTGTTTTAATTATTTTCTATTTATTTTTATTTATTTCCTTTTTTTATTTTAATAAGAACAACTTAGTCAATCACTTTTTTTCTTTTTTTAGCCGGATTTTTTTCTTCAAATAAATCTGAACTATTTGATGAAGAATTATAATCTATTTCATTGGGACTTTTATCTTCATCTTTATTATTTACTATTCCCTTTATACTTGTATTTGTATTATTCAAGTCAATGTTTTGATTAACTTTTTCAATTTGATTTAGTCTCTTTACGTTTTGCTCAGATATCTGATTAGTTAACTCCTTCGCATCTCTCAATAATTCTTCTTGTAAAATTTCTTGACTTTTTAATTTTTGTATTTCTAAGCTCATCTTTTTCCTTTTTTTCTCTTCATATATTTTTTTTTGTATATTTATTTTTTTCATATGATACATTTTTTTTTGCTTCAACATTGCAGGAAGACTACTTTCAATATAAGGTTTTATTTTTTCTTCAAACTTTTTATATGTTGAAACTAAATACTTTCTACTTGCTAAATTTTCAATACTCTTTTTTTTTACCTCAATTATATAATCCTCTTCTTTGTAATAATTATAATGTTCATCTATTAATAAAAAAAAAAAAAAATAAAAAATAAAAAATAAAAATAAAAATAAAAATTAACATTTATGTATTTATATTAAAATTGACGTTAATTAATATATAAATATATATTAATATTTTTATTTATTTTTTTTAATTTTATAATTTTATTTGATCTTTGTGTTAATTTATATATACCTGATCCAACAAGCTCAGATGTTGTAGAAAAATGTTTAAAATATAATAATGTATATATAACAATGAAAGAAAAATTAATTAAATCCTTCATAAGAAAAATATTTTTTAACTCAACATAATCATAACTTAAATATTTTGAAACACATGAATCAATACATATAATTAGAGAATTTAATATAGATAAATCATGAGGCCATTTTACATAGCAAGAATATAATAAATTAATAGCATCGTCAAATTTTTCTAATATATGCAAGAAATTAGAATAATATAAAAAGAATTTTTTATCATTTATTCCATTTCTTAAACTTAAATTAAAAAATACATTTAATTTATTTAAAAATAATTTATTATTTATTAAGTGATTATTTCTAATTAAATTATTAAACATGTGAAGAACTATATTCCTTAAACTAGACAAATAATAAAAGGATAATTTATCGCAGGAATCTAATATTAACTGAAATGATTCATGAGATAATTCATATTTATGATTTACACTAAGTAATATAGATATTAAATTAGCTAAAAAAAAATTATTTTTTTTTTTTGATAGAATTTTTATTTCATTATAAATGTCATTTATTAAATAATTTTTTTCTAATGTACTTTTGCATTCCTTTAATTTGAAAAATTTAATTATAGCTAAATATGTATTAATAAGTATGTTATTTTTACAACAATCATTTTTTCTTAATTTCTCTAAAGCATATATGCTATAATCATAATGCTTTCTTTTAAAATGTAAATAAGATTTTAATAAAAATAAATTTAAAGAATTACAATTTTTTTTTAATCCATTATCTATCACTTCTTTTGCTTTAGAATAATTTTTATCTTTAATGTATATGTTTGCTAGTCTAATATATGCGCATTCATAATTTACATACATATGTGTAAATAATTTATATATATTGATAGATATATCTTTGTAACCAATTAATTCTAATAACATTGCATTATTGAAACATACTGTAATATATAATTTTTTTAAATAATTAATAATGTGCTTGTATCTTTCTTTTTTTGCTCTTTTTATATATATTTCTTTTAAGGATTTATTATTTGTTAAGTTATTTCTTATTTCACATATTCTATGTAATCTTAATATATTTCTTATATACTTTAACTTTTTTTTGTTTATTATTTTTATCTCATCACTTTTTTTTTTTTTTTTATTTTCTGTTCCTGAGTCATTGCTTAAAATATTTTTACTTTCTTTATTATTATTATTATTATTATTATTATTATTATTATATTCATTGCTATTGATATTAGGACAATCTTTATTTTTTCTTCTTTTACTTATAATTCCATTATAATCGTATGTTCTTTTCCTACTTGTATTATTATTACCATCCTTTTTGAGGAAATGACAATCACTTTCTTTTCCCTCTCTTTTTTTTTTAGTATTATTGTTATTACTAAAATTTTGCTTTTTATATAGTAAATTTGCTTCTTTTTTTTCAATATCGCTTTTACATATCACATAATTGTAATATTTAACGAATTTTTTTAATTTATTAAAAATTTCGCATTTTAATAATTCCATTAATTCTAAACTTTTTTCTTTAAAATTACAATAAAACATAGAAATTATGTAATTATTAATTAATTCATAAGATATTTTTGGAAAACTGCTTTTATTATTAAAAAAATTTCTTACTTCATGTATTTCATTTAATAACTTAAAATATGATTCAATGTTATCTTCATTATATTTTGTAATTAATAATTCATAAATTTTCGTCTTCATCAATTTTATATCTAAATTATTTAAAAACATTTTTTCATTATTATTCAAAATATTCATCATATTTTGCAACATTTTAAAGACTATTTTCATTTCATTGCTTTTATCACTTTTTAAGAATTTATGATTATAAATATAGTATACGTCTTTTGTGTTTTCTTTTTCTTGCACATAATTTTCATTTTTTGTAATAATATTATTTTCATCGCTTCTTTCTATATTTAAATTAGGCATAATTTTATTTTTATTTATTAAGTTATAATTTAAATATATGTTAGATGTATGAACAAAAAAAAATACATACAATTTAATTATATATGCATTTTTACATTTTTTATATAAATATATTAAATTTTTTTTTGCTTTGTTATATTTTTTTAAATATATACAACATATAGTGTAATAATATCTACTTATATTATTTTTATAAATAAGAAAACTCTTATGATAATATTTCAACGACTTTTTCATATTTTTTATTATGTGATAATGCATACCTATTAGAAAATAATACTTACTTAAAAATTTCTTATTTACATAATTGAAGTTAATTTTTTCTTTTATAATTTTCAAAAGAATAATAGATTTATTATTACCAAGTATCAACCATATTTCGCATAAATCTAAATACATAGATATCATATTATTATCTAAAAAAACATTGTAATACTCACTTTTTATAAACATGTTTTCATTATTAACTAATTCAATAGATTCATCATATTCATAAATGTCATTTTTATCAATATAATAAGCCTTTTCACAATTCAATGCTGTATGAAGGTTTTTTGAATAATTTATTATTCCCTTTACTATGTAACTATGGTAATAAAATAAAGTTAAATTTATTATTTCTTTTATATGTATCTTTTTTAAATTATTTTTTATGTTATAATTACTTAATATATTTTCTTTATTTTCATTTAAATTAAGCATTATTGTATTGTAGCTTTTTATTTTATTCTCTACATCTCCACCATTTAATTTTAATTCTTTGTTTTCAAAATCGTATTCTTTTACTTTCTTATCATTTAAATTTTTTATGTAGGATTCATAATTTATTATATTTTGTTCTTTACCATCACTTTCATAATTTTCAAAACTTTCAAAATGATAAAATCTAGAAGAATTATTAGAATACTTTAAAAAATTATATTGATCATTTTTTATAAAATCATTATTTTCAGAAATTTTATTTAAATAATTCATAAGTAATAACCAAGAATTTGTTAAATAAGATGAACAATAATTGTAGTTTTTTAAAGAAGAAGTAAAACATAATGAAGCACAGCTAAAATTTTTCTTTTTCATATAACAAATACCTATAATATATTTTATTATTGATTTAAAACTGTTTAATACATTTAATAGATTTTTTATTCTGGTACATTTTAATATATTTTCAATATTTAAATTACTATTAATATCATTGTTATTAGTATTATTGTTATTAACATCATTGTTATTAATATCATTGTTATTAAGATCATTGTTATTAATATCATTTTTATTATTAATAGTATTATTTTTAATAGTATTAGTATAATTATTACTACTAATGTTACTATCTCTTTTTTTGTGATTCATAAAATGTGTATCACTTTTTGATTCTTCTTTAAAATTATTAACATTACATTCATCATAAATGTTTAGATATGTTTTTTTATATTTTTCAGATAAACTCTTTAAAAAATTTTGAAAATGTATTATCCTTATCAATACATAGGAAGAAAAATCAATACATACATCTAATTTATACATTAGGCATAAAGACAATGATAAATAAATTGATGAAACAAAATCATAATTGTTTATTTTTAGTAAATATATAAAAATATTTATACTATCAATTAAATAGTTGAGAGGATTAATATATTCATTATTAATGTTGCCTTTTAAATTCATTGAATTTAATGAATTATTAAGTGATGATGACAAATTTGTACTACCACTTTTATTATCATATTTATTTAATAAATATAAATATATGCTTACATTATATATTCCTTTAATTAAAAAATGTGATAAATAATCATAATCATCTTTAATATTTTCAAAGTTTTTTGCTTCTGTTTTTTTTTTTTCTATTTGATTTACTAAATTTTCTACTTTTATTTTTAATTCATCTTCCTTATTAGCATTCTTAACATTTATTATTTTTTCTAAATTATACATTAATAGTAATACATTAAAATTTGTGTTATTATTGTTATTAAAATGTATTTCTCCTTCTTTTATCAAATCAAGAAATAATTTGTAATAATTTTTTTTATGAAAAAGTAAACTAACCTCTACCCAGTTATTAATACTTACATTTTCATCTTTTAAAATATTTTTAATTAATAAATAATTTTCATCATTTATGTTATCTTCATTCAAGCTAATTAATTTCTCTTTTCCTAAAATGTAAATCATTTTCTTGCAGAAAATTTTTCTTTTAAAAATAATTTATACATATAAAAATGTAAAACGAATAAATAAAAAATATTTTATATATCATAACAATTATACATACTTATAACTCAAAGTTTTCTTTTATTAATAACTTAATATTTATTTTATAACAACACTAAAAACTAATTTTTTCATTTAATAAAAAAAAAAATTGAAAATTAAACAGTAGTTTCATATGTACACAAATTAATATAAGAATATATATATATTATTCTGTAGATAGAAATCTAATTTTTTTTCTTTTTTTTTTTTTTAGTTGCACAAATAATAAAAATAAAATTATTTTAATTTTTTTTCATATAAATTATTATTTTTCTAATCTATGTATGAACAATTACAAGAGGTTATCTTATAGATAAAGAAAATAATATATAAAAATGAAGTTTTTATAATAAAAAATTTAATAAAAATTGATAGAATATTATATAATTAAGTATATAATATTAGCATTTAGATAAAAAGTAAAAATATCATAAAAAAAAAAGGAAAATTTGAAAAAGAAAAAAAAGAAGAAAAGCAAAAAGGGAAAGAAAAAAAGAAAAAAAAAGAGAAAAAAAAAAAAATTGAGAAAAAATAATATTATTTATTGAAAATTAAAAAAATTAAATACATTATTTTATTATAGGCTTAAAATTTTTATATAATATATTAAGAAGAAAATTAAATTTAAAATATTAATAAATATATTTGAAATTTATTTTTTAGTATAAAAATGCATATTATAATCTATATTTATATGCGTTATTAATAAAGGAATATAAAATTTATGATTAAAAATAAAAATTGTAAATTCAAATTAATTGAAAATAAAAATTAAAAAAAAAGTCTGTTGATATAAAGTTTAAAAAAACTAAAAAAAAAATGAAAAAATTAAGAATAGGGAAAAAAAGAAAAAAATATAATTTAAAAATTGTAAAAAATAAAAATACGAATGTAAGAATATAAAAGTGAATTTAAAAAAATTTGAATGTAAAAATTTAATTGAAAAATCTACAAAACTTAATTTTAGTTAGATTGGAATAAAAATCTTCCTTCTCATCATTATTCCATATGTGTATGTTCACATTTTTTTTCATTTCTCTTATTAAAATGGTTTTATTATAATTTTTTTTTTCATTAATTTTACTAATTTTATGTTCGGAGGTATTTTTAACACTTGAGAATAAAGAAATTTTTTCATATAATTCTAAAAATTTAATATATATGTCAGCAGCATGATCAAAGTCAACATATAAAATTTGCTTATTTATGAATTCAAAAAATATATTTGAATTTAGTGTAAGATTTTTAATTTTTAAAAAAACATTTAAAGTATTTTTTTTTTTTTTTTTTTTTTCTATAACCTTTTTGATGACATTCTGAAAAATATGCATTCTATAATTAAGAAAACTTAAATATGCGTTAGAATAAAATTTATAAAAAGAATAGTGATTTATCCATTGTATGTTACTATTTATTTCTTTGGTTATTTGATTATATTTTATAAGCAAATCTAAGCTCTTATTTCTCTTAACTATTACTTGTTTTTTAAAGTTATAACTTGACAAATAAAAGACATATAAGCAATTGCATAAAGTATCTACTTTATTTTTTTTTAATTTATAAAAATTATAATTTATAACATTGAAATCCTTTTCTTTCCTTTTTAAAAATAGATGTTTTCTTTTTTTTTTTCTTTTGTTTATTTTCATAAACAAATCAAGAAAATATTTATTTTCTAAGAAAATTAAGAAGGTATCAGTATAATTATATTTCTCCTTTGGTAATAATTTATTACAAAAAATTATATTATAGTTGCCTTGATTTATTTTATTATAAATGTATATATTTACATTTTCATCTATTTTATTATTAATTAAATATACGTTATCGATAATTTTTTTTTTGTCATTTTCACTTAAATTCAGCTTAGGTAATAACATATATACAAAATAATGAAAATAAAAATTACTAATTTCTTCTGAAGGAAAATGAATTACTATATTTTTTTTTTTTTTATCATTTATAACTTTCTTTTTTAAACTAAATGATTTTTTAAAATTATTAAATAAGTTGTTTTTATTTGCTCTTTTCTTAAAGAAGTTTTCTTTATTGTGTAGATATAATAATATATATGAAAATATATTACTAAAATAATATTTCCCCTTAAAATATTCTTTATAAATTTTTATCATACTGAAAAAATTTCACTTAATTTTTTTTTTTTAAAGATAAATATATCATATTTATTTAAGAAAATAAAATTTTGTCATAACATATATATTTAATTTTTATAAAGCTTATTATTATCAACATATCGTAGAATTAAAAAAAGAAAAGTAAAATAAAAAGGAATTTTTGATTCATTTTTCTTCAACTTTAAAAAAAATTATTTTTATTTATTCATACTTTAATTATTGTAACTTTTTATATTTGATATACATAACACATATTTGCATATGCATTTTTTTTTTTTTTCCCCCATTACTATTATTTACAAATTGGTATTAAAATGTTTTTATAAGAAATTTAATTCAAAAAACTATTTTAGTCTTTTATACATAATGATACCTTTAAATATGAGTATAAAGTGTCAATACTTCTTTTAATAACATATATATATATATATATATATATATATAATGTATTTAAAAAAATTTTATTTTATAAATAATTAAATCTTTTTTTTTTTATATGTAATTTTTTATAGATAAATTAAAAATGTTTTTATTTCCTTAACATAGTTTGTCCCGTTTATTTATGTATTAATTTTTTTTTTTTTTATTATCAAACATCATATATACTTGAATTTTTTCTTATATAAGCGTTTAAATTATATATATAATATGAAAATGAAATATATTTTTTTCTTTTTTATGGTTGTTTTATATTTTTTTTGTGTAAATAATATAACTAGTTTAAAATATACAAAAACAAACCTGTTATTTATTTACAATAACTTAGATCTTTTTAATAATAAAATATTAAATAGTTCATTAAATGTATTAAAAAATAAAACAAATATAAAAAATAGAAGGAAAACAAGATTTAAAATCTTATCATCATCAGAAAAGGATGGAGAAATATATTATGAATTAAACCATGAAAATGTAGAAAAAGTTTTAAATTTAATAAGACCTAAACTACAAATAGATAATGGTGATGTTGAATTAGTAGAAATAAAAAACAATAATTTATATATTAGACTACTAGGAAATTGTGTTACTTGCAGTTCTAATAGTATCACTGTTTCACATGTTATTAAAAAAACCTTAAAAAAGTATATTAGGAATGAAAAAAAAGAAGAACCAAATGTGATAATAACTAATTTTGACGAAATTAATAAAGAAAATATCCAAAATTGTTTAGATCAATTAAAGCCTTATTTCGATTTCTTAAGTAATTGATGAAAAAAAAAAAAAAAAAATAACAAAGCTGTTGTATTATATACTTAAATTCTTAAAAATATTTATATATAAAATTTATGTATTATCTATATATTAGAAGTTTATTATAGAGTGAAATATTCTACAAAGTTACCGAATATAATATATAATAAATATTTTTTTAGAAAATAATAATTTAAAACTTATTTAAAAATATATTTTTAAAAAATTATTATTTTATATTATTATTTATTTATTTATTTTTTTTTTTTTTTTTTTTTATATAGAAGTAGAAGTAATAATTAAAGATATAATAATTAATAAAGAAAATATTAATAATTCCGTTTCTTTGAAATTTCAAAATATTGATGAAAACGAAGAAATGAAAATACCATTTAATATAAAAAATGAAATAACAGAAAGACTAAAGCAGAAATTTCCTACTTTAACTGTTAATTTTGAAAATTGAAATAATATTTATTAATATTTATTTAAAATAGTTACTAAAAATATAGACAAATTTTTTTTTTTTTTTTTGTAAATATTTATTATATAGATTTTTACTAAATTTTAATCTGTTTAAAAATAAAAATAAAAAAAAAACATATTAATTTTATTTTTTTTTTTTCTATTAACCAAAAAAGTTAAAAAAAAAGAAGAAACATAAAAGATTAATATTAAAATGAATGAAGGATACAAAAAAAAAAAAAAAAAGATAGATTTTTTTTTAAATTGTTATATTTTCTGGTGGCCAACTGTGAAATTTGACTCTCTTATGTTTTAAATGGAGCATATTAGAATGAAATTGTTTTTCTTCATAATACTCTTTTTCTTTAGGCATGTCTGCTTTTTGTTTTGTCTGAAAAGCTTCAATTATTTTAATTAGTTGTGATTCCTTTTCTTCATCTGTTAAAATATCCCAAAAACATTTATGAATATTAACAACGTTAAAATTTAATTTTTTAAAAATTCTGTTTTTTAATGATATTATTCCACTAATCAGCGGCCTATTCAAACCTATTGGATGAAAATAATCATATTCTATACATAAATTTAAAGGTTTATAAAAATGAGAAGTAAAAAAGCAATGCTGTTCATCTATTTTTCTTCCAACAGATAAATTAATGAAAAAATTTTTTAATCTTAATTTTTGTATAATGTTTTCCATTTCTAATTGCATTTTTTCTGAGCCTTGATTTTGAGCAGTTATTAAAATATTATCTAACCATTTTAAATGTAAATATTCTTGAATGAAGAATGGAATACTTTTCTTTATTTCTAATTCATTACTTGGTTTTTCTACATCGCAACAATATAATGTTATATATAAAAAGTATTGTACCCATCCACTTTCTGATATATTTTCTTTTGTTAAAGATTTACAGGCATTTGTTAAAATATCTGGTAAAAAACTATTATCCTTTGAAGGAAATTCGTACATATTATTTATAACTAAAACGTAAGATAGTAATGACCAACAGAAATTTGTTGTATCATTTTTTGCTTCTTCTCTTCTCTCATATATGTTGTTTAATACTTTTATTATTAAATTATAACTTCTTGATAAATTATTTTCTGAACCAAATTGGACATTTTTATTTGTTAAACCTAAATATGATAAACAGAAACTTATCATACATAATGTAGGAATTCTAAATCTTTCTAAGTTTTTTTCAATTATTTCTAAAATCGTAGGAATAAGAAAATAACATCTATAATCTAAGCAACACATTGCATAAAGCATTCGAGGACAATGCCTCGGTTTAATCAATTCTTTTTTTTCAATTAAATCATACACTAAATATTTAAATAGTTTTAAATCATGAATTGCTTCTTTATCTTTAACGCTCCAAAATGAATTAAAACCAAATACATTTGCTAACTGGCAAAAACATCTAACTAACCAATTGTAATTTGGATAATCTTCTTTCTCAATATAATCTTTGTACAATCTACAGAGATAGGAAAATATATATATATATATATATATTTTTTTTTTTATGAGAAAATAGTAGTAATTTAAAAGGGTATATATGATAAATTAAAAATAAATATGTAAATTAAAATCAAAAGTTTTACCTTAAAATAGATCTTGGATTTGAATAACATTTATCTAGTTTTTCAAAATAAGAAGATATAAAATTTTCAGGTGGTACAAAATTAAAAAGATTGATTTGTTTTTTTTTGCTTTTATCAAAATATTCTTTTGTTAAATAGGAATTTTTTATTATAGATTCAGTAGCAATATATTTTTTCTTTTCATGGAAAATCTTATCGTACCTCTTTATATTTTTAAGTATTTTGAAGTTCATTTTAGAATTACATATATCATTTTATTTTATTTTTTCTAAATTTTGAATACTTGAAATATTTTATTTTTATTAGTTAATTTAAAAAATTGAAATCATAAGAGTATATTTAAAAAATAATTTTTTTTTTAATCTATAACATGTTCATATATAAATATATATGTATGTATTATTAACCTTAAAATATTCCTGTATTTAAGCAATTTCAAAAGCAGATGAAAATATGCTTATTATATGTATCTTTGGATTAATGCATAATTTTATAATTATATCATTTTTTAATTTTTTATATTCTTAGTAACAATATAAAAAAAAGAAGAAAAAAAACGAAATTAAGAAATTATAATTTATAATATTAATGAAATAATTAAATATTAAATAAAAAAATAATCTCAAAAAAAAAAAAATATTTTATAAAAATATATAGGAAAAATTGAAAAAAAAAAAAAAAAAAAAAAATAAAGTAATATCATACTCTTACGCTAAATGCATAGATTTTTTTTATATTTTTTGTTGTTATTTTACAGTAATACTTTTATAACAAATATATATATATATTTAATACGTAATTTTATTATAGATTTATAAAAAAAATATTTGTTTAAAAAAAGAAAAAATAAAATAAATAAATATGCATAACAATAATTTTATTTTAATTTTGTTTATTTAATAAATATTGTTATAATTAATTTGTTTATTTGTTTTATTTTTTATTTTTTTATTTTTAAATATTATAATTTATTTGATATTTTCTTTCAACTGCATTTCTATATTATAGATTTTACAATTTTTTTATTCTTTTTCTTTAATATTGTTTTTATTATATAGATGTTTTACAATATATTTATTTTTTCTTTAAATTTTTTATTATTTTGTTTTATTTTATTTACTTTTTTGCTTTAGAAATATGAGTTTGTTGAATAGCTATAATATAAATGTAGGAAATTCTACTGATAATTTGCTAAGGAAAATAAAACATAACATAAAAACACTGAAAAAAAAAGATATCGTGAACAATATCGAATATTATATATGCATTTTGTCAAATATTAATTTAAAATATGTATACAATAAAAATTATAAATTAACTTATTTGGTTTTAAAATTATTGGTAGAAAATGGATTAAGTATAGAAACTATTATAATAGATAAAATTTTATCATTATTAAATTTAAAATATATTTTAGAAAAAAATAATAAAGTCAAAATCACAACTATTAATAAAATATTACATCTAATTAATAAAAATGAAAAAATTAATTTAAATACTAATAATTTATTTAACATATTGAATGATACTATTATTTTATTGATAGATATTTTCTATGATAGCAGAATATATTGCAATGAAAGTCAAGTTGATTATACTTTAAGTATTGGTAAAAATGAGAAAGATGAGAATATAGAAAATAAGGAAAATGAAGAAGAAAAAGAGGAAGAAGAATTACTATTTAATTCAGAAAAAAATAAAAAACGTAAAAAAGATAAAGAATTACTTAATGTTGATAAAAAAAATAAAGATATGTTTAAATTATCTAATGATCTTAAATTTAATAAAAAAAGAAAAAAAGAAAACAATGATGTTGAATTAAATGATTCCAATTATGCAATAAACAATATTATTAAAATACATGATTTGGTGAATTATATAAATAATATTTTTTACTTATATTTTAAGAATTTTAAAATTTTAAACAATGATATAAAAATATATGCTTTCTTTAATAATTTATTTGCATTATATTGTTATTCATATGATTACATTCAAAAAATAAGACATTTATCAAATGATGATGAAAATTATACTAATTATTATAACACTGTTAATGATTTATGCATTTTAAAAAATAATATAAAAAGATTCACTATTTTATGCATAGAAAATATTTGTATACAATATTTTAAGAATATATACAATTCTTATAGAAAAAGCAATGATATATTAAAAATGAATTATTTATTTTTTCACTTTTCTGATAATAATAAAATATTAGAAATAATATATGTAATTTTAAATAAAATATCAAATGATAATCCTTGTTTTAATTTTGATTTTCAGAATAATAAGATGAATTGTTCATTTTCTCTAAATAAGAACAAAAAAGAAAAGTTAGAATATTATTTTAAAAATGATAATGATTTAAATAATAAATATAAATTTTTAAATATTGTTAAGGTAAAAGGAAGTATAAAAATTTTGTTAATAATTATTAAATATTTTATTATGAAATATAATGCGTCAAATTTTAAGTATATTCAAAATTTTATTTTATTTTTTATGTTAATACCACATTTCGAATTGTCCATTTATAATAATTCAGTGAAAAATGAATATTTAAAATTATTTGATTTTAATTATTTAAAAAATGAGAAATATACACAGGATTTACATAATAAATATGTGAAAGAAGAGAAGATAAAAATAAAAATGAATAAAGAAAAAAAAAAAAAAAAAGATAAAAATGATAAGGATGCAAATAAAGATAAAGTAGAATCAGAAGAATATTGGGATGAAGGTGAAGTATATGTAGACGAAGATATTGATATAGAAAAAGACATTGAAACAAATTATAATAAAACAAATGAAATATGTTATAAAAAAATGAATATTAAAGTACCATATTCATCTTGTATTTTTCCTGAAGTTATTGATTTAAATAATGACAAAGAAGTATTTAGTAATTTGCATATTTTAATAGAATATTCCAAATTTATTTATAGATGTTTAAATTATTTAAATAATAAAAATAATATAAAAAAGGATTCATTCTTATTTATTAATTTGGCATACTTTGTAAAATATATTTTTGACTGCTCAACAAATGCATATTTCTTACTTTCGGACAAAAATAAAAGCGTAATAAAAGAATGCAAAGAAAATAATGTTTTTGAAAAATATTCTCATTTTAAAAATAATTATGAAAAAATTTATATAAAGGGAAAACCACACTTATTATTATATAATTCTAAACTAAAGAATGTTTTCAGCACATGCATCAATAAAAATAATGATAATTTAATTCACCTATTTTGTATATCCAATAAAAGAACAAATATTTATATATATTTAAATTATTTAATATATGCAAATCAACTTAATTTAATTAATATTTTAAATTTTGATATAAAACCATGTAATTTTATATTTTCTACACTTTTCTCATTTATTAAAAGAATTAATTTTGATTTTAAATATTCTAATTTAAATATTTTTACTAATTATTATATACATAATTTTAGCGATCACATAATTAAGAATATTTTATATATATATATAAATATATTTGATTTGAATCATTTTTTAAGATTTATACACAACTTTATAGGAATTAAGAAATTATCACATTTAAGAATAATTAATTTTTTATTGAATCCTATTTTTATAAATGTTTTTAAAGATAATATGAATAAATTAATGGATATGTCTACCAATTTTTGTACTTATTTTATTGAATTATATGAATTCCACATAAATGAATTTAATATATTGCTAGATAAAATTCTTTCATGTATAAAAAATAACTTTTTGTCAAATTCTAGTAAGTGCTTTCAAATTCAGAGTAATGAAAATAATAATTTAGTACAAATGAAAGATGAAAATTGTTCTATATCACAGTTAGTACAAATTTATCAGGTTATGTTTGTTAATATTGAAACATTAGAATATATTTTATGCTGTTTTTTAAAATCAATATATAAGAATAATATAAGCAATAGCTTTTTAATGTACATTCAAAAAATAGCAAAGTTGTATTTAAAAAAAAAAAAAAATATAATTATTTTTCATGAACAAATAAAAGGAAATTTTCTTAATACTAAATATTACAATATTTATTATAGTGTATATATTTTTTATTTTTTCAATTACACTATATCTAGATTAGCTGCATATGCAATATTAAATAGTCAAGGAAAAACTGAAAAATTAAAAAAAAAAGTTCATTTAATAATATCATTACTTGAAAATAATTTTTTAAATATTGAATTGACATATGATCAGTGTATTGAATTAGATTCTATATATAAATTTTTTGACTTGTTACAGATGATATTAGAAACATTATTTTTTTATATTTATTTTGCTGAATTCCATTTATTAGGTAATAAATTATTACAAAAAAAAAAAAAAAATGAATAAAAAAAAATAATAATAAAATAAAAGAAAATAAATATAAACAAAATAAAATTACATATATGTAATATATAACCATAACTTTTTATTAATGTATATATATATAATTGTTTATTTTTATTAATAATATATTTTTTTTTTTATATAAATTTATTTTATATAATTGATACTTTATAGATAAATGTAAGTTGATTGAATATTTCAAGCAAATTAATAATATTTTGAAAAAAAACTCATTAGAAGATTATTCTTATGTAATGAAAAAGAGAATTTGTAAACACATCACAAATTTTTTTTTATGTAATTATAGTTTTATCATGAAGATATTTAATGATAATGAGGAAATTGAAAATATTTACATAGAGTTAATAAAAATTCTATTTATTGATATTAATATAATAAAAAACGAGCATAATTATAACTTCTTTTTTGAATTTTTTTTTAATATACAAAAGAATGCAAAACTTACTGATCTATTTGGTGAGTTATTTACGCTACATTTTATTTTAATAATAAATGATTTAGAGAATGATTTAAAAGAAAAAAAGGAATTGATAGTCAAGGAAAATATATATACAAAAAACGTAATAAGTGAAGAAATAAGTTTAACTGACTATGCAAATATATTAATTGAAAAAAACAATGATTTTATTTGTAATAATAACTGGTATGAGATATTTAATTTAAGTAAAAAAATGATTTTTAGAAATAACTTATTAGATAACTATGAAAATGTAATGATTGAAGTTTTTTCTGAAAATGCAAATCATAGATTTCCTTCATATATGTGTAATAATTATAATTGTAACATAAACTTAGATATATGTATTTTAAGTAAGTTATTTATATTATTTAATAATATAGGGAATATGCAAGAGAAGTTATATACTATACTATGTAAAATATTTGAAAATTTTAATATTTACAACATATATTATGAACATATTTTAATAAATATTTTATTGTGCTTTATTAAGAATTTGCAATCCATAGAGAAAAGAAAGGTAAACATTTCTATTTTTATAAAATTTTCCTTTAATATTTTAAAAAAGCAAAAGGAGTATTTTGCTAGTAAGAAATGCTTAAATAATAAAAACCTTTTCGTTCTTAAATTGTTTTTTCACGTATTTTTTATTTTTATAAATATTTATAAAAATGAGGAAAATGATGATAATAATCTATTAAAAAATACAAAAGAGGATACAGAATTAAAGAATAGTGAAATAAAGAAAAATAATTTGAACAGAGAATATGAACAAAAGGAAAATAATGAAAAACAATTTCACAAAAATATAAATACAAAAATTAAAAATGAAAAAATGAAAATTTGTTTTATTTTTTTTATCAAGTATTTTTTAGTAACTCATAATATTTTAGTAAGAGATGAAAAAAGTTGTGATATAGATGATGAAAATATTTCTTACTTGATAAATCATATAAATATTCGTAATGATAATGATAATCATGACAATAAACATAACAGTTCTATAAATGTAGAAAAAATTAATAGCAAAAAATTAATAAAAGAAATGAGAAATTTTGTAAAAAATTTACTCGTTAGTAACCAAAATGATGATATTATAGTAAAAATTAATTTCTTTTATTTGGAATTGATAGAATATATTTTTTTTTCCTTTTTTCTTGGCAAAAATTTTAAGAAGAATTGTAATAATAAAATTATTATCAAAATAATTAATATTTTTAAAAAAATTAAGGTTGAGAAACTGTTTGGTCAAGTAAATGAGAAATGTAAAATCTTTCTTTATAGTATTCTTATTTTAAAAATTTTTAATATAAAAAAAAAGAAAAAAAATTCTCAAAATGTAGAATACTATAAAGATAAAGAAACTTTTGAAAGTCCTAGTTTTCAAAATAATAATGAAAATTTAGAAAATATTGAAAAGGAAAAAAGCGAAACAAAAATTAATATTATAAATAAACAAAAATTAATTTTATTTTTCAAATTATTATCTCTTAATTTAAGCAGTGTTTGTAATTTCAAAGAAGAAATAAATGGAAAAAGTTCCACAATTATTTATGATTTCATTTTTCATTATAACAAAATTCTGATAGAAACTAATAAAAAAGAATCTATTTATATCTGTTTAAAATATAAGGATACCATAAAAAAAATTATTAGCTTATTAAATTTTACCGTAGAAGATGTGGTATATATTTTGAAATATGTTGATAAAGAAATCAATAAGATATATGAAGAAAAAGATATTAAAAAATTTTTATTTTATTCAAATATACATATAATAACATTAATTTATATTGTTTCTAATAATAAACAATTTTTATCTCATATAATTCTTATAAAACAAAAATCAGACAATTGTTTACATTTTATTAACTTATATTTTCATTTAATTAAATATATACAGTTATATTTAGAAAATTTACAAATATCTAAAAATATGGAAGCTTCTTTTCTTTTATTTCATCTTATTTATAAATTATCACAACTTTTCAACTTTTTTTTTGTTAAATTAAAATATGCTTCTACAGGTATATATATATGCATATTTATTACTCCACCTTATTATATTTAACTTTTTTTTTTTTTTTTTAATCCGTTTTTAGATAACAGATATTCCACTTTTCTTCTCTTTGCAAGTGACTATTGCAATTTTTTAATCAAAATAATGGATATATTGTATTAAAAAAAAAAAAAAAATTAAAATAAAATAAGAAAATAAAAAAAAAAAATTTAAACATTAAAATTACATGTCTTTATTTTTTACAGAAAAAAAAAAATACTAAAAAGTAATGATAACAAAGAAATAATATTAAGCAACAACTTTGTAACTCACTTTTTCATTTTAAATAATTCTAATTTATTCGAGAAGAAGAAATTTTATTTATATTTACTTAGTCACCAACTTTTTACAATACTTTATGAATTTTTTAATATAAGTAAGAAAAAAAAAAGCGTGTATATATATATATATATATAATTATGATATAATAAATAATTCTTTAATTTTTTTTAGAAAAAAACGAAAAAATAATTAAAACAAAAAAAACAGTTGTTGAAGTTATTAAGAAAAGTGCATATGTTATAAAATATTTATGCTCATACTTAGATTCTGTTCTATATCTTGATAACAAGTTAGAATTAAATTTAAAAAAAAAAAAATTAAAATATATATTTAATAAATCAAATAAAATTATGAACAAAAAAAGATATATGTAATTATAAATTTTATTTATTATATATATTTTTTTTTTTTTTAGAATAAATAAAATATTATTAAGAAATGTTAATTTTTTTATGAGTTTTATAAAAAATAATAAGAATACACTTAAGTTGTCAAAAATAGCATTTCCCGTTTTAATTAAAATTATAGATATTTATGAAATAATTTCTAAAAATAATTCAATAAGTGAAGAAGAATACGAAGAAAAACAGATTCTTAAAAATATTTTTCAAATAGGTTTATCTATACTTGAAGGTAGCTCTATTCAATTTTGCTATTCGTTGTTAAATGAAAAAAAAAAAGAAATTTTTAATGTTCTGTCTAATTAAATATGCTTTTTTAAAAATACAATACTATTTGATCTGTTAAAA
Organism: Plasmodium relictum; assembly: GCF_900005765.1. NCBI lineage: Eukaryota > Apicomplexa > Aconoidasida > Haemosporida > Plasmodiidae > Plasmodium > Plasmodium relictum. The sequence continues at coordinate 721,438 of NC_041685.1, read as the reverse complement.
AATAAAAATAATAAAAAAATATATTTATAAATTTTTAATTTAATTATTTAATAAATTCTTAATTATTTGCTTTATATTTTTGTTAATTTTTTTTTTTTTTTTATTTTAACTGGATAAATATCCATGGAATTTTTTGTTTATTTGAATTATCCTAAAAAGAGGAAAAAAACAAAAAAACAAAATAATAAACTAATATATAACATAAATTATATATAAAAAAGTATTATTGATATTTATAATATGAAATATTAATATATCAAAAATATATAGATAAAAAATATATAAACTCTTTTTTTTTTTTATGTTTTTACGTTAAATATGGCGTTTTCAAGTAGTATATTTATATTATGATCAAAAAAGACAATATCTCCAATGACTTTATTAAATTTTATTTTGCCATTCTTCTTATTTTTTATGTAAATTTCAATTTTAGATTTTTCATTATATATTTGTGAAATTTGTTTATGAAGAATATTCTTTTTCTTATACTTTCCTAATGTAAAAAAGAAAATAATAATAATAATAATAATAATAATAATAATAATTGTACTAAAATTATAATAATTAAAAAAAAAAACCTGTATATTTTTTAATAAAATAATTAATTCTGTATTCAACTACTTTCTTTTTTGTATTTAACTCTCTTAAAATACCTAAAACGTATAAAAAAATTCCTATAATTTAATTTCATATAGATAGACAATGTAATTCTTCATCATAAATGTTTAATTTATTTTTAAATTTATTAAAAAAAAAAAAAAATAGTAGTACTTTGCTTAATATTTTTTTGATAGATGCTTTTAGTTAAACATAAATTGGTGTTATTTGTTTTGGGTTGTATACAGTAAGGCAAATAGTATTTTACATAATTTATATTATTTAATTTTTTATAATTAATTTTTGTGTGTATTATTATTTTAATCTGTTTGTCAATTAAATTCTCTTCATATTTATCTAAGGAATTCGTTTTTCTTTGAGAATTTAATATAACATTATTAATATCACATAATAAATGCTTTCTCTTATCAAAGTTTTTTTCTATTTCCTCTAAAACACATTTCATATCAAAATTTTCACTAAATAAATTTATTTTATCATAATTCATTTTTAATTTTGTATTATTATTTACATAAATTTTTATCTTTACTAAAAAAAAAATAATTTTAAACTACAAAGGCATAAGCTTATGTAACAATTAAATTAAAAGGTAGAAAAAAAAAATTAAACAGTATTTTAAAAGATAACATATTTAATATATTAAAATACTTAGACATTATTTTTTTTTTTTTTAAATTTATATCATTTATTTTATTCTATATTTGTACCTAATTTTTATTTTTTTTTAATTTGAGAAAATTATTATATACAACATTAAAAAAAAAAAAAAAAAAAAAGAATTTATTTTAAAACAGTGAGCATTCTATATAATAATAAAACTATTTCAATTATTATAGTGTTTGCTATTTGATTATATTTTTATTATTTCTTTATTTATATATTTAATATTATTTTTTTTTGTAATTTTAATAATCATATTTACTTGTATATTAATTTTATTTTGTTAATTTTTTGCAAATTAAATTTTTGTTTTCTATGTTTGTATGTAAAATTTATTTCCATATTCTTTATGTTATTTTTTTTTTTATTATTTTTTTTTTTTTTAATCTTTTTAGTTTATTTTTTTTGTATCCTAATTTTCATTTTCATTTTATTTCTCTTAATTTTAAGTTTTCTTTAGTATGATTTTTAGTGTTTATTGTTTGTTAAAATTAGAAAATGCTGTTGAAAAAAAGATTTGTGAAATTGAAAATGAAATGCAAAATATTTTTTCCTTTTTAAATGTTAATAATAAATTATACAGCTCTTGCTTGTCATACAAGAAAAATTCTTTGACAAAAAAACCAGCATTCTACTTAAATAGATATAGAAAGGATAAAAAGAAAAATAATCAAAGACAGAAAAATCTAGTAATACATAGTTTTCTCATTAAAAAAAAAACTCAATTAAAAAAAGAATATGCAAATAAAAAAAAACTAATAAAAGAAGAAAAAAATATAAATAAAAATTTGACCATTATTCAAAATAGAAGTAAGAGAATAAATATATCTATATCATGTATACACATATTTCTTTGTATTATGTTTAAAAATATATTTTTTATTAAAATAGTATTATTTTTGTATCTAATAATACATATTTTCATTTATTAAAAGCATAATATATATATATATAATTTTTTTTTTTTTTTTTTTTGAAGTATCAAGCTGTATATATAATATATATGATGAAAGAGAGATAAAAGTGAAGTGTAAGAAGAAAAAAAAATGTAATCATTCTGTTAAATTAATAAGAGAAATAAATTTAAAAAATAAGAATTGTGTGTTATCCTTAGCTCAAAGCAAAGATATGAATTATTTATTGGCTGGTTTAGATAATGGTACTTTGTATATTTATGATTTTTCAAAGGAAGATATTAATAACAATCATAATAAAAATGTGATGACATATAGTAATTTCAATAAAAATTATAATGATAATTTTTTACTTATTCATGATGGTGCTATTATAAATATTCAGTTTTCTAATACAAATGAAAAATTTTTTTTTACTGTTGGTATAGATAAAAAAATTAAGATATGGAAAATTAATAAAAATATATGCTTTAAAGATATTGAAGAAGTAAGTAAAGTAAATTTAAAATTTGTTTGCGAAATGAAATTTAATTATCATATTACCAATTGCATTTTTCATTCAAATATAAAAGATACCCTAATAATAGGTTTTATTAATGGTATTATAAAAATAGTAAAATTAGCAAAAAATTATGAAGAGAAATTTAAGTCAAATATTATAGAAATAGAAAAGAAGAAAAATATTTATTTTAACGATTACATGAACAATCCAATCATTAATTCAAATAAGAGTTTCTTTAATTATTTCACTGAAAATTCTTTTAATAATTCTCATAATAATAATTTTTTTAATAATTCAAATAATAATTGTTGTAATAACAAAAAGAATGTTTTTAGAAAGTCATATAATAAAAATTTTTTTGAAACAAATTTTTTAGAAAATATGAGTAATTTAAAAAAGAAAAAAAAAAAAATTTATGAATTAAGTGTTACTAAGCAAATAAGAACAAAATTTCCTATATGTGCTTTGGCTGTGTCAATATATAAAAATTTATTATTTGTTGGTATGTGTAATGGAATAGTGAATATTTATACAAATAATTATGAATTTAAAAAAGAGTTAATATGCAGAAGTAAAAAAGGAATTTATTCAAAGGGAAAACAAGTAAGTAGTATAAAGTTTAATGAAAATTTAAATTTAATTATTGTTACAACTCTAGACAATAGAATTAGAATTTTTGATAAAAAAAAATTATTTTTAATATATAAATTAAAAGGCTATAATAATTGTTCTTTATCCTTTGAATCAAAAATTTTTGTAAGTGTAATTAATTCAAGAAAAAATAACAACAAAAATTATGATATATATAAAAAAATATATAATAAAAATTACAAAGCTTATGAGCAAATATATAACAAAGAAAAAAAAAAAAAATATTATAAAGTAAATTCTTCCTTCCTTCGATTTAATACTATTAATACAAATAAGAATATTGAAAATAATGATTTAGTAGATTTCACAAAATCAAACAACTTTAAAAAAAATTTTAAAATAATTTCACCAAGCGATAGTGGTAAAATATATATGTGGAATTTTTCTTTATCTTTAGAAAAGGACAATACAATTCCTACATTAGGATCGCAATACATTTATTCAAAGAATTCCATGAATTTTTTTTGTCATAACTTAAAAAAAAAAAATAGTAGACAACAGTATTTTATGCATAATAAAGATATCAGTGTAAGAACTAATAATTCTAAAGAAAAATTTGCCAATAATATTCAAATAAGAAGCAATCATCTACAAGAGTATATGCAAAATCATACCAGTAGTAATATTCACTTCAGTAGTACACAAGCAATATTAAAAAAAAAAAAGAGCATAAATAAGAATAATTTTTTTCAAAAAATCAAAAAAAATTTCTTTAAAAAATCCTCTTCGCTTAATTCAAAAAAAAAAGAACAAATTAATTTTAATAATATCATAAAATTTCATAAATATACAAATGGTGAAGGTTATCATTTTTCAATAAGTAAATTAATCGATAAACATAAAAGAAAAAAAAAAAAAAAAATTAAATCATTAAATAATTTAGATTATTTTATTTCTCATGAAAACAAAAAAATATCAGCTTCTTATATTTCTAATGAATTTTTTTATATTCAAAATAATTCTAATGAAAAAAAAAGTCTATATGAAAAAAGAGTAGACAACTCAAAAATAAATTTCTTACAAAAAATTAAAAACACTTTAAAAAATAAAAAAAAAAATAATACAAATAAATATTCATTATTTAAAAAATATGAACACAGTTTTCATGATAATATTTCTTGTTGTAAAACATCTTGTTCAAAAAATATGTCTTTTCAAAGTAATAAAATTAAAAGAAATAATTTGTTACATTTTTTTTTTCTTTATGTATAATATAAATATTACATTAATTTGCATATTTTTAAATACTTTAATAATCTAAAAAGTAATAATTTTAATGAAAATATTTTTTTATTTTTAGTAATTTATTTTTTCAATTTAGTTTTTTTTTTTTTTTTTTATAGAAAATAATAATGAAAATAGCATTTCAAAAGATATGTAAGTTCATATATATTTATTTATAAATATTTAGATATATTTATATAAATATTGACTAATTTTTTTTTTTTTTTTCTAGGCATTTACAAAAACATTTCTTAATTATTACAGCAAATGGTAATTGTATTAAAATTTTTATGTGTTATGAAAAAAGTTAATATATTTTTTCATTTTTGTTTTTTTTTTGTGTATTTATTTTATATTATTTTTTATTTCCTTTTCTGTTCCTTTTTGTTTATTGATAAAAAATATAATACCCTTTTTTTTTTGTCTTTAAAATTAATTTTTAATTTGATATTTTCTTTTTTTTTTTTTTTTTTTGTTTTCATGTTGTATTAATTTTAATTTTTATTACCTCTATGTACATTTTTGTAATTCAAGTGCTTTTAAAAAAAAGTATATTTATTTTCATAAAGAATATTTATTTTAACAAAAAAAAAAAAAAAAAGAGAAAGTATAGTTTTATGTGACATATTAAAGAAATATATAGAAAATTTTTAAACAAAAAATCATCCCTAAAGAATTAAAAAAATTGTCTAAAAGTTATGTAATTAAAAATAGCAATATTAAGAAATATCAGTATAAGGTGATAAAAATTCTTATTGTGTTTCATAAAAAAAAAAAATTCTTTTTTAAATATCAGATTAATATATATAAATAAGAATATACTTTTTTTTAAAATTTAATGTTTCTTTTTCCATAAGTCTTCTATTTAATAAATCATAAATTATTTTTATTTTAAAAATAAAAAAGAAAAGAATTTCACAATATGGATAATAATTTACATACTAACAATAAACTAAAAAAAAAAAAGAAAATTACCGTTATTTTTTTTAGTTTATAAAAACTAAAATAAATAAAAAAAAAAAAAAGTACAAGTAACAAGGTAAAAAAAAAAGTTAATATTAATAATAGTAAAAATACGAAATATATAAGAACAGAAGAAATGTAAATTAAAAAATAAAAAAAAATTTATGAGAAAAAAAAAGCAAAGTTGGACACTTTTCATTTGATTTTGTTTTTTAGAAAATTATATTTTTTTTCAAAAATTTATATATATATATATATATATATATATAATTGAATTTTAATAATATAAAAAAAAATTTTAAAAAAAATTTTTAATAAATTGAGTATAGTTCAACTAAAATTTTTTTCTGAAAAATATTTAAAATTAAAAAAAAGAAAGTATACTAAATTTTTTTTCGTGTTTTTTTTTTTTTAATCCGTTAAAAATCAAAATGGCGAATATAGCCAGAGAGCTCCTAAAAAAGCAATTTCTTGGTATTTTTATATTTTAACTAAAAAGGAAATATATATATATATATATATATATATATTTATTTATTATATTAACGTAATATATTTATGTATATATATATATGTGTAATAATAGAGTTAACACGGGATCATAATGCTGGTTTTTCTGTTGGGTTAGTTGATGAATCCAATTTCTTTGAATGGAACGTTTGTTTCGAAGGTCCTAAAAATACATTGTATGAGGGTTAGTATTTTAAAATTATATAGTTTATATATGAGATCTTAAAATTAGGAATAAAAATAAACTAGTATATATATATATATATTTTTTATAGGAGGTATATATAATGCAACTCTTTCGTTTCCATCAGATTTTCCAAATCATCCACCTCAAATGAAATTTACCCAAGAAATGTGGCATCCAAATGGTTTGAAATTTTTTTTAATTAAATAAATTATATTTCATATATATATATATATATATATATATATATATTTAAATTTTTTGTTTATTCAGTTTTTCCTGATGGAAGAGTTTGTATTAGTATATTGCACCCTCCTGGTAAATAAAAAAAAAAATTAAATATACAAAGTATATAATATACAAATAAAAAAAAATATATGCAATTGCTTTATTTAAATAATTTTTTTTTTTTTTTGTTTGAAAAGGAGTTGATATTTATAATGAACAAGAAAAACCTGAAGAAAGATGGAGACCAATATGGTCAGTAGAAGGAATTTTAGTTAGCGTAATTTCTATGTTAAATGAACCAAATTTAGAATCACCTGCTAATGTTGATGCAGCGGTACTTTATAATTTTATTATTTTATAGGAGAAATTATGATTCCTTATATTTATTTTTATTTTCTATAATAGATATTTATTTTCCATATAAATTTCTTATTATTTATTAGGAATTCTTTTTGTTCATCAAGATAAATTATATATATTTTACATTTTTACATATTTAAAATTTTTTTATATAATTTATTTTCTCACATATGAATTATAAAATATATTTCTAAAAAATATTTATGAATAAAATATATACATAATATATGTATATATATATATATATATATATACATATTTTTTTTTTTTTTAGGTACAATTAAAAAATAATCTACATGAATATAAAAGTAAAGTCAGAGCTCTAGCAAGAATGTGCTAACAAAAAAAAAAAAAAAATAAAAATAAAAATAAAAAAAAATAAAAAGAATAAAAAATAAAAAAAATAAAATTAAAAATTATTAAAAATATGTTTAAAATTTTATTCTTTAAAGTTATATATATATATATATATATATATATATATATATATATATATATGTAAAATTTTTAAGTAGAATAAACTTTTAATAAATTAAAAAAAAATTATTATTTTAAAAAAAGCTTTCTGAAATCTTCATTTGTCATAGAACCAGTTGTATGATCACATCTTTTTTCAATCATTTCTTCTACTATATGTTCGGTGTTTTTACTTAAATTTATTCTTTTTTTCTCATAAAAATAATTTTCGTTTCTATAGTTATTTTTTTTTTTTTTTCTATCATTGAATGAATTTTTATCAAAGTCTGATAATCTCTTATCTTCTGAATAATTTTTATTTTTATTAGTTAAGAATTTCGATATTAAAATATTTCTACCATCTAATATTGAATCATTTAATATTAAAGAGGATGTTGCATCATTGGGATTTTTAAAAGTAATATAAGCAAATCCCTTATTTCTTTTTATATTGTTTTCAGAAATTTTTTTACTTAGATATATATTTTTTATTTCTCCAATTTGCTCAAAAAAGCTTTGTAATTTATGTTTTCTTGTATTAAAGTGCAAATTTTTCACTAAAATTGTACAACTATTTTCTTCTCTTTTTTTCTCTTCTTTTATTTTTCTCGTTTTTTCTTTATTTAATTTTATTTTGTCTAAATCTAATAAATTTTTTTTCTTAATTATAGGTATAGAATAGTTTAAATTGAATTCCAAATCTTTGGATTCATACATTTTAATATTTTCTACACATTTAACTACATCATCATTATTTTCTAATTCAATATAACCATGTCTGCAAATTTAAAAATATATATATATATATATATATATATAATATTATATTTTTTTATGGGAATATACATAAAAAATTGATAATATAAAAATAGAAATTTTTTATTTTTTATTTTGATTACTTATTTGTGCTGTCACCAAGAAGTCTAATATCTCTAATGGATATTAGATGAATAGAAAAAAATTTGGATATTTCTTCTATTATATCTAAATCATTTTCATTATCACATCTAGTGAACTTAATAAAAACTTTATTTTCTTCATATAATGATTTCTGCGGTTTTGAAATACACGTAAAAAGATCAACATCTTTTATATTAAATTTTTTAAAACTTTCAACATTACTGTGTTCTAATGTATTTAAGAATTTTGTTGCATTTTCATTGTTATCAAATTCAATGTATGCAAACTTTCTTAATTTACCTTTAGAATCATAAATTATTCTTGTATCTACATAACCAGGAATTTTTGAAAAAAAATTCATTAAATCTTCTTTCTTTATATTTTCAGTTATATTTTTAACATACAATTTATTTTCTTCTAATAATGATATATTGTTTAATAATAAGCTCTTATCTTGTGAACTCTCAATTAAATAATGTTTAGGCTTTTTTTCTTCACTATTAGTTCTATATTCCCCTTCAATAAATTCATTAGCTTTTGTTATATTTTTGTTGCAACTTACTTCAAACTCATTTCTTTTAATATCTTTGTTATTTGATTTATTTTCATATTTTATATTGCTTTTGTTGTTTATATTATCATCATTATCATTTTTTTTTTTTTTTTTTTTATTATTTGCATTAATGCTACTATGCTTCTTTTTTTTTAATTTATTTTCCTTAGTGTCATTTTTTTTAACCTGCATATCAATTTCAAGTTTAGAAGGAGAATTATTTCCTTTTTTATTGTTCGTTTTTTTTATGTATTCTTTTTCATTTGGCGCTTTTTCTATCTTTTCATTATTTGATATTATATCATTCTTTTTTGTAACGTTTAACGAATAGTTTTCCTTTTCTTCATTCTCATTATTGTTGCTTATTTTTCTTCTTTTCTCATTTGAATGTTTATGCATAATTAAAAACTAAAAGATAATTACATACATTCATAAATATACAAACATGTATATATCAGTAATGTAAAAATAGATATATATATTATTTTTTTATATTTTTAATTTTTAAAAAATTAAAATTTAAGATATATACAGTAAACAAAAAAAAAAAATTTAACATTTATATACGTATATTTAAAAAATGATAACAAAAAATATTAAAATAAAATTATAATTCATAAATTAATTTTATCATATTATTTATTACTAAAAATACGTTAAAAAAAATATATATATATATATATGCAGAAGAAAGAAAATTACTAATAAATTTAAGATTACGTTAAATTCTTCACACAAAATTTTAATTTTTTTTTTTTATTACATTAAAATTGGATAAATCAATCCAAAAAAAGAAGAAAAAAAAATTAAAACATATTTTTCTATTACAACATCATTTTTAAAATTAAATATTTTTTATTATTTTAAAATCATAATAGAAGATTAATAACAAAAATGATGAGATTTATTTAAAAAATTATAAATAATTGTTTTATCTTTTAAAAATTACAATAAAATTATGAACTTAGATTATTTGTTTAAATACTTTTTATTATTTTATGTATTATAATTTTTAAAGCAAAAGCTGTTTCCTTAAAATTAAAATAATATAAAGAAATTTAATATTAAATTTATTTTTAATAATAAAAACATTAGGAAAAAATTGTTCTTAATTAATTAATAATTCATTAAAAAAAAAAAAAAAATATAAACATCATAAAATTTATATATATATATATATATATATAGTTGAAAATTTATAAAATATATATATAATATTTTCATATTTGTTTTTTTTCCTTATTGTCTATTTTAAAATGGCAAATGGATGGAATGCTAAGCAAATTTTTGGAGATGTTATGTCTTATACATATGATGATATAATATGTATGCCTGGATATATTGATTTTACATTAAGTGAAATAGATCTATGTAATAATTTAACCAGCAATATTTCTCTTAAAACTCCAATAATATCATCACCAATGGATACAGTAACTGAACACAAAATGTCTATTGCTTTAGCATTAAGTGGTGGATTAGGTCTTATACACAACAATATGAGTATTGAAAATCAAATTGAAGAAGTTAAAAAAGTGAAAAGATTTGAAAATGGTTTTATTTTTGATCCTTATACATTTTCACCAGAAAATACAATAGCAGATGTTCTGGAAACAAAAAAAAGAGTTGGATATAAATCTTATCCAATAACAATTGATGGAAAAGTTGGTTCTAAACTAGTGGGGATAATTACAGGTGTTGATTATCTTTATTTAACAAATAAAAGTAAAAAAATTGGTGATATTATGACTACTGATGTAGTGACGGGAAATTATCCAATAAATTTAACTGATGCTAATAAAGTTCTTTGTGAAGAAAAAAAAAGTGTACTTCCAATTGTTAACAATAATTATGAATTAATAGCCCTTGTATGTAGAAATGATATGCATAAAAATAAAATTTTTCCATACGCTTCTAAAAGTAAAAATAAACAGCTAATTGTTGGTGCTGCTATATCAACAAGAGAAGACGATTTAGAAAGAGCAAATCAATTAATAAAAAATATGATAGACGTTATTTGCATTGATTCCTCACAAGGTAATAGTATATACCAAATAGATACAATTAAAAAAATTAAATCAGCTTATCCTGAAGTACCAATTATAGGAGGAAATGTTGTTACTAGTGAGCAAGCCAAAAATTTAATTGATGCTGGTGCCGATATTTTGCGTATCGGAATGGGGAGTGGCTCTATTTGTACTACACAAGATGTTTGTGCAGTTGGAAGAGCACAAGGAACTGCTGTATATCATGTAAGTAATTATGCACACACAAGAAATATTAAAACAATAGCTGATGGTGGTATAAAAAATTCTGGTAATATTGTCAAAGCATTGTCATTAGGTGCTGACTTCGTCATGCTAGGGAATTTATTAGCTGCAACAGAAGAAAGCTGTAGTGACTATTATTTTGAAAACAACGTTCGTTTAAAAATTTATAGAGGTATGGGTAGTATGGAAGCTATGTATAACAAAAATTTTAATTCAAAAAGTAGGTATTTGGTAGAAGACAAAAGAAATGGAACATTAGATGATCAGAATGAAGAAATAAAAGTATCTCAAGGAGTTTCAGCTAGCTTAGTTGATAAAGGATCAGTTCTAAATTTAATTCCTCATCTTGTAAAGGCTGTTAAACATGGGTTCCAAAGCATGGGAGTAAAAAATATACAAGAATTGCATAGAAAGTTATATTCAGGAGATTTGAAATTTGATGTAAGATCTTTCAATACTATAAAGGAAGGAAAAATAAGTGATAATTTAATATTCAGCAATAATAAGTTTACTTCATAAATAATGTAAAGAAAAAAATAATAATAACGTATTCTAATAAATATTCGAGAAAATAAAACAAAAAAAAAAAAAAAAAAAATAGATATAGTAAGTAAAAAAATTAAAATAATATGTAAAATTACAAAATTTTTAAACTTATTTGTTTATAGAAGTAAATATATATTAATTTCTATTCCTAATTTTTTATTGAATTTGTCTAATTTTTTAAATTTCTGTTTAATTTATTAGAAAAAAAAAAAAAATTAAAAACAAAAAAAATAAATAAATAAAATAAAATAAAACAAAGTTAATATAAATAATTTCAATATATTTTATTTATATAATCATTAGTCATATTAATTAAATAAAACTTTTTATTTTAGTAATTTTTATATTTTAGTTGATGCATGTACTGTTAATTTTAAATTTACAGATTATTTTTATTTATAAAATTTTAAATTAAAATAGAAAATACATTATGTTCATTTGAATTATTATTTTTATTTTATTTTTTAAATATATTTTACTTTTAAACATGTTGATATATATTATTTCACATATAATATTTGGTCTTAATTTTTTATTCTTCAAC